>NC_084968.1:10726421-10888655 GCF_949316205.1 Platichthys flesus
CTGTGTCCCGGTCGTGTGTGTGTGTGTGTTTGTGTGTGTGTGTGTGGTTGTGTGTTTATGTGTGTGTGCACACTTTCACACAACACAGAAAGTACAAATATCAATGGTCTGACCTTTCCATTCTAACATGGTGTCCTATCCTGGTCAGTGAACAGACCTCTAGTCAGTCCATCTCATATCCTGGTTGTTGAACTGCCCCAATCTGCTGTATATAAATAAAAAAACACATTTAGAGAAATTGTGAAAAGCCAATAGTTACTTTCTTTTTATATCAATACTATCCAGAGGTATAGCAGGAGGATAAATCTTTCCTGCAGGCGTTTTCAAATATGTACAAGTGGGTGGAGAAAAGATGGTCCCCGATCCATATTGACATGTTGACATTGTGAGGATTTAATAAAACCAAGAGAGGACTGTGTGTTTCATAGTCGGCGTGTAGGCGTAAAAAAGTCACAAACTTTATTTGCCTGTTTATCCATCATGCCTAATTTACGTTGTGTGTTCAGACGGAACAAGAAGCTAATCTCTTCCCCCTTGTTGTTGATTTGCCACAAACAGTGAAGTCCCTGACAGATCATTAGAGCGGTTGTAAACGAGTTCATGTCCTTAACCGCAGACTCAGTTCATTCTGATCTTGTCCTCCATTTTCTGTTCTTCTTCACTGGGATCTGTAACATGAGGCACCAAAGAGGCTTTTGTGTGTTCAAACTTCTCTGAGTTGTGTGTTGGGTATATATCTGTCTCGTCATGGTTTGTATCCTTAGCTGGGTTCAGTAATTATGTATCTTGGAGATGCCGTGGATAATTACCACTTGTTTAGTTCCCTTTGCGAGCACAACACAGTTACAATCGCACAATCGTTCTGCCACCGCAAGAAAAAAATACAAAAATATGTATACCACATATGTGCAGAATATTGGGATAATTTAACAGAGCTTTCAACCAGGTGTCTTTTCTCGGGTGTCTCCCGGTCCCCTCTTGTCTCCGGCCTGTGTCGACCTTGGACCATACGCCTCGCCACACGCTTCCCGCCGCTCTCACGAAGCCATCATCAACAATCCCTGACTGCTAATTAGGCGCTGACAACAGTGGGCCATAAATCTGCAGCCGGCTAATGAATTCGCACAGATCCGATCTTTCTGCGAGTGTGGAAGAGGGAGAATGAGTGTGTGTGTGTGGGGTGGGGGGTAGGGAGAAATTGAGAAGGCACTGTTGTTTTTGTTCAATTCTCCAAGACCCCTGTCTGTATTTCCATTTATTGTGCTCGCGCCCACACGCACAGTGTCAGGGAATGAGGCTGAGCTGCAGCAATTAGAAATCAGAGACTGGCCGGGGAGTACACTGGCTCCGTAAGATATTAGACTCCTGATATTAAGTTCTGTCTGACGAGTGGGGCCGCTTAATGGGAGAGAGGGAGCACAGATTTCAAGTATAAAGTATTTTACAAGACTAAAGTTCTAATATTGCGGAAAAAGTTCTTATCTTATCAGAATAAATAGTCACAATATTACAGAATGAAGTTTAATATTAGGCTTCGTAACACTTTAGAGGGGGGATATCAGAAGATCAGTCTGTTGTCTGTATTTAATAATACAATATTTTCTCCTAAATTAAGACTGTACTCTTGTAATATTACAAATTTCTTCTCTATTAATATTATTCTTGAAATCTCAGAATGTATTTTCTCTTCTATGGGCTTAACACTCCATCTTAGTATTTCTTGCTTAATTGAAGAAGTAAAATCTGTTATTGACTCACCATAAAAACCCGAAACATGGATTGTGTAAAAGTGGATTCAGAGCCTCCAGCAGTGAAAGCAGCTTTGTGAGGCTGCACTTGGAATATCGCTTTTTAAACTGAGTGCAAATAAATGCCCGGGTTTAAATCCTCTCCTGAATCCATTCGGCCATATCCAATCCAATATGGTGACTCTCCTCCTCCGGATACTCCTGATGCTCTCTGGCGGACAAGCAGTTTGGTGCGATGCATATTGCAGCACGTGAGAGGAGGTGAATGGGTTTTGTGTTTCGACGCTAACGGCCGGGCGACCCATAAAAATAGAGCTGTTAATGCTCTTCCGATGATTTATTCAGATTAGCTCCGAGTACACATGCGGCAGCCATATGGACGCAGCTGACATGTGGCTGTGGTCTCTGTCTCTGTACTGAATACCTTTACACACTCAGGACAGTATTCATCACATACACTCACAGAAACCCTGCCGTGAGGCGAGTTGTGCATTGTTGCACTTTGAGATCCAAACGCTCACTGGAGGACACTGGTACCATGGTGTGTGTGTGTGTGTTTGTGGATTGCCCACAGCATTCCCCTGTCTAGTGTGAACAGCAGTCCTCTGGCCTTCTTGCAAAATGTCCTAGAGTGGACGTGGAGATGTATTGTCAGCGGACCACCAGTCATGATAGAAGCTGTGACAAAAAAAAACAACACAAGGTAAACGCAAACCATTCAACCATTGGCTGCAGCTATTCTCTTTGTCTCGATCGTCCTCTCGTGTCTTTGTCTTTCTACTCTTACTGCTCTTTCTCGTTTTTTAATTTCCCGTCTTTTCTCACTCTCTGACCGACAACTTAGCCTCCCTCCCTCCATCTCTCTCTCTTCTCACTCTTTCCCCTCTCTCTCTCTCTCTCTCTCTCTCTCTCTCTCTCTCTCTGTCTGCAACTCTCGACACAATGACCCGCTGAGATAAAACACAATGTCAGAGCATGCCTCAGCTCTCTCTCCGCTGAGTGGGAAAATTGACTGGGATTGTCTATGGCAGTCCCCACTCGCAGCAGTCTGTGGCCCGTGATGCTTAAAGTGCTGCGCTAATTAGTTTTCTCTCCATCCCTCCTTCCATCCAACACACACACACAGACACTTTCTCTCTCTCTTTCTCTCTCTCTCACACACAGCAGTGTCCCCCTCTCTTTTGTGCTGCCTTCCCCTTCGCCTATCTATTATGTAACAGTGTTTGGAAAGTGCCGATGCACCTTCTCAGGGGCTTTTCTGTGTGTGGCCCTACATGTCACACAAGCCATGTCTCTTTCTCTATTTGCCGAGGAAGCACATGAAGGCGGCGGCGAGGCCAACGAGATGTCACATGACCCCGGGGCACAGAACCTGCTATTAGCCCCCATTTTGTGAGCTTTCATGTGGTAATGATGTTTACAAGATGATGGAGCGACATAACACAACATACACACACGTCTGATCCATGATGTAAAATGTCAGTTTTCTGCCTTCACAGCCATTTGGATGCAGCTCAGAACCAGAAATGGCCTGCTCCCTATTGGTGAAGTTCATAGAAAGCTTTAGGAAAGTGACCTAAAGAACACAAGTCTTTGTGTTGTTTTAGTTTGTGTGCTTTGTCTTTTTAGATTAGATTAGATGAGACAATATAACACATAACAGTGTCTTTGCTGTGTGGTGGAGAACTGGTGCACAGATCCTTACAGTACAAATCATGACTTCAGCTTGAATTAAGCCTTCACACTGAGTTCTCTCCTCAAATCAGCACCTGACTCAGTTCGACAGTAAAAAATAGGAATTACATTTGATTGATAGCAAGCAAACTCAACCTGAGATAAGGTAAGAGAATGGGACAATACCTCAGTCACTTCACAGCATCTTGTAAAAGCATTTCCCTCCTGTAATCAAACCCAAGCCTCCAAAGAGCAGAGCCGACACATCCCCCCCCCCCCCCCCCCCCCCCCCTGCTTTTGCTGCACCGACACTTGCCGCTGCATCACGAGCGCTTCGGCGAGAACAGGCAGAACGCTGCGAGGGCCTAATGAATTGTGCTGTCAGGGAAGTAACAGATTTATTTACATTTGGAAATGCATGTCTCCCTCGGAGCCAGTCCTGGAGAGCTGAGCGGGTGAAACGCTGGGTTGCAGGGGCACGCTAATGAATCGGGGACGAGAAGAAGAAAAGAACATTAGGGAAGAAGTCAAGAAAACAAAGAGAACGTGGAGAAATCTCCAGGAAACCGCACGAGGCCGACCAGCGTGATGTTTCCACTGCACCACTGGGAATTAGACGGATAATAAACCAGCCAGAGGAAGAGGAGAAATAAGTTGATGGGTATTAGTTGGAAATCCACTTTAAGAGGTGTGGAGCTGTGGAGACACACAAACACACACAGAAACACACACACACACACGAGAAGCCTTGGAGGCAGGTCGACAGCATGCACATCCTGCTTATCAGGCCTGTTTGGTGTTTCAGGAGGAAAAGCCCGTACAAAACTCCCAACACACACATGCACACACACAGCATGTCGACAGGGAAACCAGCTGAGCCTCTTCTGAGAGGGAAAAATTACGACAAGACCTAAAATAAACGGAATTTAGACGAGTTAAAGGAGAAAACAACAAGAAAAGATCCATAAGACAAAAATGAGGGGGAAGATACAATAGAAATGGTTTGTGAGCATTTGTTTGCATGACTTAAAACCTTGTGACAGGTCTGAGCAAAGCCACACAAACGCACACAAACACACCGGGCACACACACACACATAAAATCTCCTTAAAAGGAATTTGACTTGACTTCAGTTCATGGTGGACAGCCTGACAAAAACCTTAAAGAAAATATTATACAGAAATTATCCTTTGCTTTATTAGGACCAGGCTTTGGACCTGGAAAAGCTCCTCAACAGGCAACAAAAACTAACACATCCATACACACACACACACACACACACACACACAAGCCAGACAGGAAAGAGAGAGCGAAACAAAAGAGAGAGCAGGTAGATATGAAGAAACCAGTCCGAGGAGAGATTATCTGTTTTTCATCCTTCTCTCTGGAAATCTCAATCCATCTTTAGATCTGTGTCTCATATCCCTCATCTTTGTCTTGAGGAGTTTCTGTGTGGAGCTTTGGTGCCGATGTGTGTGTGATTTTTATATCATTTGTTGTGTGTGATGTTGTGGTGTGTTTGTGTTATTTGGAGAAAATGAAGCCATGCTGGGCTGCTCCCTGCTCGGCTCAGCACGGAAACACACAACGTACGCACTTCTCACTTTTTTCTAATCCGAGGAAGGTGCAGCTCACTGCTAATCAGGGTGCAATGTAGCATGGTGTAAAATTAAACCCTTACAACACAGTGAGAGCCGTGTTGGAGAGGGCAGGGAAGGACGAGCCTCCGGCAGTGTTTGCATGTGTGTGTGTGTGTCTGTGTGTGTGTGGTCTTGGATGTTATCAGTCATGTCGGCTGCTGGCCACAGATGAGGTCATTAGGCCCTTTAGCAAGGCAGATTTCTTCCCTCCTGTCTGCCTCTGTTAATAAATCTCCTCGGATGCTTGCATTTTATGGTCACTTCTGTGTTTGTGTGTCTGCGCCTGTGGTTTGTTCAATGCGTGCACTGTGCTGATGTGTGTGTACGTGTGTGCGTAATTGTGTGTCTGGGGAATCCCTCGCTTTGTGTGCGCGTGTGTGTGTGTACTGTACAGAGTCGTTAAGTGTATTTGTGAAGCGAGGACTTTGTCTGGATGCAGTTTGGTGAGGAGGCCGGGGAATTCAGAGCAGCCAGTTCCGTCTCGCCGTGGCAGTTTTGTGTGTGTGTCTGTGTGTGTCTGTGTGTGTCTGTGTGTGTTTGTGTAAATCAGTGTGGAGCCTTGCATTGTTTGCAAATGGCTTAAAATACTCAGTGGGCATCTTTGCTAACAAATTAGAATAGATTATTTATTGCTTGCGGTGGAATGCGTTGTGTTTGCAACGTTGAAAACCAGACTGTGTGGGTGGGTGTGTGTGTGTTTGTGTGTGTGCATTTTAATCACAGTAGTTTGAAGGTCCCTCACACCTACACAGGTGTTTCTTCACATAGCCTGACTGATGACAGTGATTATCTGGTGCAGTTGCCTGCAGGCGGCTCGGCCTTTAAATAGATGGAGACCATTTGTCTTTGCTGTTCTGAACAAGCCGGACTCGACTCTGAACACTGCCAGCGACTCAAAGAAGTCGTTTTTATTTCAATGAGTGCAAAAACAAATGTGGATATTAAGACAAATATAGATAATGGTCCACTAGAAAACATGACCTTTCTCCTCCTGTATCCTCCTGTATTCTAGGTTCATATAAATCATTTAAATCTGCTTGTTTATATCTGCTTTTATAGTAACTCCAGTAATATTGTGTGACTGCAAACCAATGAAACCTTACTGTCTATATAATAAACCAAGCAACAATAATTTTCTGTCATATTTGGAAAAGCAGTTGGTCTTACTTGACCTTTTTTTAAAGTCTAAGTCTGTGTGAATGAACTACTGCCCGATCAAAGCTGAAAGGCCAGAGATTGGAAAAGATGGAAGACCTGAACAATGAGATGGGGAAAGAGGGAGTAGTAGAAAATGACAAATTCATCTTGAGAATGTAGTGAATGATCTTTGGCTCCTTGTTAATATGTCGCTCTCATCTTTCACACCTTTCACACCCTCTCTCCCTCCTTTCCCCTCCGTCGGCTCTTTGCTTCCATCGATGCGTCACTTCACTCTCATTTGTTCTCGACAGCTTCTTTCAGGAAAGTGGAATCGGGTGTGTTTTCCACTGAAGTAAGTTTTCCACTGAAGTAACACACTTTTAGACCAAATTCGTCATTTTTTTTTACTTTTACAAAAAGCCAGAAGAAGAGTCGGACATCAAATGATTTGGTTATAACTGTGATTTTTGAAAGAGGCAAAAAGGGAGAAAGAAGGAAACTAGTTCAGAGGAAGTGTTTTCATGTTGTTTGTGTTCAAAGTAGATAACAGCTCTCCTGAAATATACTCCTTCATTTGAGTTATTTTCCGCTCTGCAGTAATAAATCCCAAATTTCCCAATAAAGGCTCTCTAATGTCTTATTTAGCCCATTACACTTATACAGACTTTTCCCCCTTAAACGGAAAGTTTCTCCAAGGCTGCATCCGAGATAGGAGCAATTATCTCCCCCCGCTGAGAGAGTATTTCAAACATTACAGCAGCAAGAATGTTTAAAAACTGTAAAGCGAAAAGGAGAAAAAAATAAAAAAGACCCTCTCAAGATTAACTTTTCATTTGCGGCGTGGCTTTGACAGTCGGTCTCCACTGACGGTGAAAAACACCAACTCCAAATGAGACTGTAATCCTGCGACGCACCGAGCAGGAGAGCGAGAACGGCGTTAATGCTCAGGGAGGAGGGAGGAGGGATAAGAGCCTGGCCCGGCGGCTCATTAACCATGTGCACTGTGTGTGTGTGTGTGTGTGTGCTTGTGTGAGTTCTCCTTTAATTGGATTTAATGTACGAAGCAGCTCATGTTTAAAACAAAAACCGTTTGCAGACATTTAAATTCCGATGATGGGGTTTTCAGGTGCATCGACTGCTTCCGTATGTGTACAGAAAAATCATCTGAGATGTTCTGTGTCATGTTTGTGGGTTTGTCTAATGAGGCGTGGGTCAATGTGTGTGTTGAGTCTGCAGGAGGATGCAGGGAGGAGACGTCTCCATGTGGCTGAGTTACTTTAAAGCGGCTTTCAGACATGTATGGAACTCCGGCTATTCTCCTGTAAATATCCAGAGGGTACTTATGTGAGAACACAAATGTCCGAGTCAGTTGCTCTGGATATTTTCTAGAACTTTTCCTGTCACCCCCCTAGTAAAATGTCCAATTCCTCATGTGTGAAAGACAAAATCCGGACCAGATTGTCTGGACATTATCCAGAGGTCATGTCTGAAGACAGCTTAGATTGAGACAAGCTAAAGGGTATTTATCAACCTGGAAAATCTTCTTATTTCCACTTGAACGTGTTGTTCTTGCTGTACATGTGCAGTGCTCGTCAGGGTTGATGCCGGCCTTCGTCAGTAGTTGTCAGTTGTCGCAAGTCGTTGAGCCTGCAGATGAATGTGCAGGCCTCAGCAGGTTTCAGCACCAAGGACAGCTCTTTGCTGCGCAGCCACTCTTAACCGGCTCGTTCTGAAGTAACAAACCTGCAGGTTTTCAATCATCGTGTCACATTCTGTGCTGCAGAGTTCTACACCATCCCAACGGGACTGTGAAGTTTGTGAAGGTCACCGAGCCACCAACACAAATCCCTAAACTCCCATTAATTTCTTGTCCCAGTCACCTCCCTTGCTCTGGATCGCCGGGCCTCAGAGGCACCTTCATCCTTCCTCAAGTTTCTTAAACTTATTTACTCACTTTTTTTTTGTTTGTTTGTTTCCATCCAACTGGATCGGCTGGCGGCCGAGTGTGAAGCGGCTGGGATGAGGATCAGCACCGCTAAATCTGAGGCCATGACTCATAGCAGGAATCCGATGGATTGCTTACTCCGGGTAGGAAATGAGTCCTTAGCCCAAGTGAAGGAGTTCAAGTACCTCGGGGTCTTGTTCGTGAGTGAGGGTACTATGGAGCGTGAGATTGGCCGGAGAATCGGAGCAGCAGGGGCGGTATTGCGTTCGCTTTACCGCACCGTTGTAACGAAAAGAGAGCTGAGCCGCAAGGCAAAGCTCTCGATCTACCGGTCGATCTTCGTTCCTATCCTCACCTATGGTCATGAGGGCTGGGTGATGACCGAAAAGACGAGATCACGGGTACAAGCGGCCGAGATGAGTTTTCTCAGAAGGGTGGCTGGCGTCTCCCTTAGGGATAGGGTGAGAAGCTCAGTCATCCGTGAGGAACTCGGATTAGAGCCGCTGCTCCTTTACTTAGAAAGGAGTCAGCTGAGGTGGTTCGGGCATCTGGTAAGGATGCCCACTGGGTGCCTCCCTTGGGAGGTTTTTCAGGCACGTCCAGTGGGGAGGAGACCTCGGGGAAGACCCAGGACTAGGTGGAGAGATTATATCTCAACACTGGCCTGGGAACGCTTCGGGATCCCCCCGTCAGAGCTGGTCAATGTGGCCCGGGAAAGGGAAGTCTGGGGCCCCCTGCTTGAGCTGCTCCCCCCGCGACCCCACCCCGGATAAGCGGATGACGATGAGTGAGTGAGAGTGAGTGAGTGTTTCCATCCAGTCGATAAAACCCACGCAAACAAGGATTGTAGTCTGCACCGGGCCCGAGCCTCTACGTGCTGTTTACTCGCTGCCGGGGGTTTGCCGATGCCGCACGGAGATAAAAAGTATTGATTGGTAATCCTCTGTTTTGAAAGGAGAAAACTCAGATTAATGACCCCTCCTGCAGTTTGTCTACAGAACCAAAACCAAAGCGACCGAAATTTAGTGTTGTTGAAAATGCAAAACTCTGAGCTGCACTAAAGCGGAGCACTAAAGCCTTGCCACCCGTTCACGACGCGTAGGGCAAACTCTGTTAATATTGAATATCATGTGACATCTCTTTTTCTGTAAGTGTTTTTTCACAGAATCTGTTGATAAAAGCTCCATTATGCAGATGCTCCTGTGATAAAAGGAAGCAGATCTAAAGATATCACATAATGACTCATCCACAACAAATGTTAGGTCCCAATCCATATTGCAGTTTAGTGTGGACACTTAATATTGCGAGGATGTTAAATCGGACATGAACCAGACTTTAAATGTAAATCTGTGACACTTCTTCATAACAACTCATAGTAACAAACTCCCAAAGAATACAAATATAACATGGATGACATTTTACACATTTAAATTGATCCCCTCACACCTTTTTAGCACAACAACTAAAATGATTGCTTCCTCTTAATATGCACTGTAAATATGTCAACCTGTAAAAAGCTTAATGAAGGAAGAAGACATTCTAGTTTGCATCCTGGGTTTTTCTTACCAAAGATTCTCAGGGAAATTAGTGAACTCTGAATAAACGTTTTTACTTTTTTACTGTTTTTTAGGTGCTTTCTATGAGGAGCTCCTCATGCACCAGGACCAACAGGACCAGGGTCCAGTGCAGCGTACTGATGACTTTAAACATCAAACATCTTCAATATTAAAGGTAAGATAAGAACAAACTGTCCCCGAGGTGTCAAAGTCTCATTACACAAGACTGAAACCTTCTAAATGTGTTAAAATATGGAGGAAAATCACCGCTACTACTCTAAAAGGAAACAGAAAGTCCTCATTGTCTCCTGCTAAGACGCCAGTGAAGAGAATTTGAAGTCATTGAACGACCCACAAACGATTGTCTCCATTGTTGTCGACTTCCCCTGCCGTGCTGGTTCTTCTCTGTAGATACCTGAGGGAGAAAATGGATTTGCAGTGTTTCCGGTGAAAAGCAGTGACACGCAAACAAAGCGCAAGATTAGATTAACAATGCCGACCTAACAAGATGAACGGAGAGAATGATGCACGCCCACAATGGCAGCGACACAAGCCCCCCCTCCGGTTCCTTTACTGACACACAGCCACTTCCTGAATCACAAACACTGTTCGAAGAACCCACGACAACTTTCAGCTCATCGAAGCCGACCGCAAAATAAAGTGCAGACTCACAGGTCCGGGACAGTAACACATTTTCTATTGATTTAGCTTTGTACTCGAGAACAATTGCATTTAAGATTAAACAATGGCTGAGGTTAAAGTGCTGAGTTTAAGCTTCAGTTGTTTGGATGAATATTGGTCGGTTCATGTATAGAAACGGAAACTGAACTCCTGCTCGATGACCGTGCAGGTGTGTCTTTAAAACCATTTAGAAAAGACTCAGCAGGTCTGAAGCTTTGGATGTTCGAGGCACTAATAAGAACGATAATAAGCATTTTAAAGACATAGAAGGGAACTTTGTTTCTTTGATTGTTTGTTATTTAGAAACTACTAAGCCAACCTCCACAAAACTTGGTGGAAGGATGGACAATGAGCCAAAATGGGACCCTTTACATTCTGCTGGGGAACAGGACAAAGGGATGGTTTGCTTTTCTTTGACATTTCCTCTGATTTCCTGGGATTAATTCATGAATCTTGGAGACAGAAATCAGGCATGTTTAAGAGAACTGACATCTGAGTGTGTGCGGTTTGACCTGCAGATCTAACTGATCCTGATAAACGGACGGATACAGAACTAGTTTTTAGTTATGAAGTGTTTCCCTCGCTGGAGGTTTGTCCTTCCCAAGTGCCTAGTAAATAGTAGTAAATACCCTGAGGCCCGGGCGCAGAGACCTGTGTGTCATCCTTGATCCCGCCTCGTTGACGGACCCTCCAGGACCGCTGGAGAGGCTCTTGTTGTGATTATTTCCAATCACGCCGGAGCATTTATTATCGGGGACCTCTTATCTCTCCCTCCCTGTCAGATAAGGACAGTGCTAGAGAAACAACGGGTGACCTTCGTCCAAACCCTCCACTGACGGCCGCCCTCCGTGCCTTCGTGGCGTTTTCATGCTCGTGTCCCTCCTGATGGACCTTGATTGTAATGTGAAGGAAATCTCAGTGTTTATCTCAAACACAACTGTTTCCTCCTCTGCTTTATTCTTCTTTTCTTTCCTCCTTTCTTATCATCTTAAGCTTTGTCTTAACTGCCTCCATTCATCAGCAAATCCCAGTGTTCCCCCCCCCCCGGAGACTGAACTCTGCCACGTATAATATACTACCCCTGCTTGGAAGAGCTGGGCCAGCACGTCTCGTTGTATAAGGAACGATGATTAAATGATCTCGGCGGCCTTCCTCCCACTCGCTCATTAAGGTCTTCCCCCGCTCCCTTTCCGATACAATCACACCGAGGATCTTCCGGCTGCCGCGTTACACCGGGATTTTCTATTGATCGCTTTGAAAACCGAGAGCAAAAAAAAAAGATAAAGACGGCGCCTTCTAAGAGCACTGATTGATTCGGGAAGCGTCAAAACTGACAATGACTTCAACAAGGTTAAATTGCCCCGTTTCACAATTCAAGCCGGCGCCAGTTTTCAGCTTAGTCTTCTTCTAAATTGTGGTTTTCATGGAGAATTCAAAAAGACACGCAGGCTGTAAACTGGGGCGAAGGATGTTGAACAACTTCCACCTAAAAAAGAAATTGCTGCAATCATAATTGTTTGTGTGAAAGACTGAAATAAACCTCAAGTGTCTGCAGGCATGTGAGCTGGTTTGCTCACACACAACAACACCGAGACAAAAGTGTTGAGGGTTCAGCTCCCCACCTAGAATCAAACTGCAAGTGTCGAGGATATCAACAATCACACTACCAGGGTAATTATCTGTATTATAAGCATTATAGTTCCTATCTGTTTCCACCATTTGTTCGACAATTTCTACACAAAAAACAAGAATAAAACCCCAAATCTCCCTTTAAACATCAAAAAATCTCCACAAGCTTTCATTTTTGCTTTCAACAAACTGGTTTAGAGAGTTCCCAGTTTCCACATTGATGTTTCCCACGGCCCCCTGGTGCCTGTGTTGCCTCATATGTGCCAGTCTCACCAGGCTCCAGGCAAAGCACAGCAGCTCCCAGGCTGAGATCCGTCTCTCTGATGCTGATTCACTCCAGCAGAGACGGAGGTGCTTTGTGACTCGCCATTTATACCCGGCCGTTTATTCCACTGACGCAGAGTGATTTACATCTTCTCCCCAATTAGCAAATGGGAGTGAAATCTGCTGCATTTTCATTGTTACCCATCCTATTCCTGAGGTCTAACCCTAACCCCTGAGTTAACGCTTAGGCAGTGTGTTTTTTAGTCCTCCTCCCCCCATCCTCTGGTTTTATCATAATGTTTTTTAATCACTTTCGATCAGATTCCTGCGATTTTAGTTTGAGTTGAGCTCCAGAGCATCGGCGGAGTGAATCCCCCCCCCCACCGGATGGAATGCTCGTACATCAGTGTCAGAGCAGGCAGCGTGTGAGTGAAAAATAAATAAGGAGTTGTCTGTTGAGGCCGGTTGTGCCTGAGCGGGAGAATCGTGCCCATCGACGGAGTTTCCTCGCCAGCGGCAGACAGAGAACTCCCCTCGGAGAGTTTTTATATCGCTCTCACCTAAATAGGACTGCCGGAGACGTGTTGTCAAATAAACAAGGGTTCATCCAGCACAACAGAATTTAAACCACCCAGCAATAGATTTACTTCTCACACAGTAAGGTCTGGTCCCATTCCTTTCGATAGTGTTCATTTCAACATATATTTGTTTTTTCAGCCCAAACCGACAACACTGGAGGCAATTTATCAGAAATGGCCGGGCTGATCCCTCAGGGGACACAAGTGCTTTTACACAACTTTACGCTGCAGGTTCCCTTTAAGCCTTTCAGGGTGATATCAGTTTTGCATTCAGTTATTAAGCAACCCTGTGAAGGATCCAGGTTCTATCGGCAGAACTGGAATAGTTTTGATTCACCTAATAATAAGAGTTGCTGTGTTTTCATTTGCTTCAAATTCGATGCTACAAAAATGGGGTGAAATATGATAATTGACAGCTGATTGGTCGAGAGTGTGTTTTGGGTCCCCAGTGTTACCATGATCACTACTTAACAGACTTTGGCTCCAAATTAAAAGCTCAAGATAACAGCGTCCATTTCCGTGATATTTCGTCTTCATCAATCCATAATAGAGAAAAATACCTTTTCTGTTTGGAAAGGAAGGATGTCAGGTGGGATATTAATTTGGTTGTTATCTGTAACCTCACCCCTAGGTGCCGCTAAATCCTACACACTGCTCCTTTAAGAATCATTTGAAGATCTTCAGTGAGCTCTAGTGCAACCCTGTGAAACTGTGTCTGAATCTTGACAAACTCTTACCCTCTCCGCCACTGTGTCTATTCCACAGAATACTAATGAACGTACCCAGACCTGCCGGCTATGTGTGAGCTGCCAACTCCTCGCCACCTTCACCACAATGTCACATCTTACTATTATCACATTTGAACCAGGTGCGTGGTCCTCAACCTGCAAAAGTAAAACTCTTGTCTCCCCTAATTCAGTCTGCGGGTGACAACGGTTTCCCAGACTCCTACGCTCAATCCTTTTCTTTTGCTCTGCGTTCCAGAGGCTCTTTTCTCAGGTAACTGCACAACGGTGTCAAAGAGATGCAGGTGTGTGAGAGGAAGCAGGTGTGTGCAGTGGGAGGACAGGGACAATGAGGAGACTGGGTTTTTCTGCTTCTGAGTCTCTCGCGGATCCCGACAGACTAAAAGTTATGTTCACCTCTTTATCTCCAGTTTCGTAACTTTTCACGTGGACCATTTTGCCTCAGAAGAAGAGAAATAACACACAGAGAGCACTGGGAGTCATAATGCAATTGTCCCAGTGATGTTTCTTTGTGAAATGTGAATGGCTTCCACAGGCTCCAGTGGCTCTCTGCTGCATCTGACTGGTCGAGAAACGTCTGGAATAATGCAATGCGAGGGGGGGGGGGGGGGGGGGTGAGGTTAGACATCTCTGACTTGTCAGGGAGGATAACTGGATGTGTCCGCTAATGAGCAACCGGGCTACACACATTACAGCCTGCCTCCTCTGCCAGCTGACTGGACGTCTTCTTCGCTCGCCTGCAGCCCGGGCTCTTATTATGCTCAGGTATTTATAAGACTAGCCCGGCAATCACAAAGAGGTGTCAGGCCCGGGCTCTGGAGAAACACCGGAGACCTTATTAGTGCTGTAAAAGTCAGCCGGGCGGAATTCAACAAGAAAATCGAAGGTGGCAGAGTTGGATAAGAATTACGAAGCATGTGACTGTCTGTCCAGACATGGCTCCATCGGTCGCTGCCGGAGCAGCCAGACAAAAATTGACTTTTAAAGAATTCTCATTGATGTCTATAGGCTTTTGTGTTTTGGTTTGAAAGAGGGTTAGGATTGATTATTCTAATGTTATGAGTCATCGCAGGGATTTATGTCCATCTGTGTTGTGGCCGTCGATCCGCTGGGATAAATTTACCTGCTCGCTCTCGGCCTGTCTGACATGTCACTATCGATCTGTCGGTTACACGTCTTCGAGCGCTTCGGAGAGATATTTATAGCAATGCATGATCTCTCATCTCCAATGGCTTTTCACAGACGACAGAGGGAAGAGATGAAGCAGTAACAACACAAAAATACAGGGAGATTAGTGCACACATTCATATTCTCTGGTCGGTGTTTCCCTTGTGTCACCATCAAGTTGACATTTGAGGATCATTTCAGTAACTTCCTGTCATCCTAGTTGGCTGAGGTTAGCATTTAGCTCAAATCACAGCTATGCGTAGCCTCACAGAGCTGCTAGCACGGCTACACACTATAGCACCTCTAAAATTTGGATTTAGATTCTTTTAATTTGTGGAAAGATTGAAGTGAGGAAATGATAATTCTGTAGTTCTGTCATTTTTCTGTAAGTTTAGTTTTACTCAAATATTTGATGCTATAGAAAACTATTGACAAGTCATGATTGACAGCTGAACATGACCTGTGATTGGTCGAGCCTCTGACTTATGAGAAAGTAATCGGCGCAAGGTGGCAAGGTTCGTACTCAGGTTATTTGCCTTTGTTTTATGATAATGGGATGAAGTGGACACGGGTCATCCATCTTTATATACAATCTGTGACATGATACAAAAACAAACTGTGCACTATAAAGAGTAATACTGTGTGTACCTCGTAAAAAGAACTGGGACACGTCTTTTGTCTTGTTAATAGTTTTTCTGGGATATATTTGAGGCACCGTTTACACAGCATATAAACAACACACACACACACACACACACACACACAACAGGTAGAAGCTGCACACTTGTCCATTCCATGTGCCGCCGCCGCCGCCACTGTCATAAATCATGTCTGTGTTTTCCGAGTTGCCGCAGATTAGATATGTGGGAGTGAGTCATGGCCGCTGTCATGCACAGTCCTCTTTGTCCCCAACATGTATGGCAGGGATGAGTAAGACCATTCAACTCTGTGGATGTCACTGAGCTGGTGACGCACACACACACACACACACAGACACACACACGCGTTTTAAAGCTATTTCAGAGAGGAAAGCCCCATGACATCAAGTGGGGTACGCTCCTGGCTCTTGACAGTCGGATATAAATAATAACCTTTATTTAATTTCATATTCCTATTTTTAGATTTTGCCGAAAATTTCCCGCGCATGATTTATTCATCAGAGGAAGGGAAGTCGGAAAGTGGAAGGAGGTGGTTGCTATAAATGCCTCAGATGATTCTAATTCGTTTAATCAGTCTGCTGCCGCCTAATAATATAATATTAATAGGAAGATCGTATGCTCGCATCTGTTCCCCCGACTGGAATAATTGCATGTGCTGTGTGTGTGTGTGTGTGTGTGTGTGTGTGTAAGAAGTTGCATCTTGTTTACAGCAGGAAAATTCTAATTGTGCTTCGACAAGATTGATTCAATCCTTGAGTTCGTGACATAACATTTAAATGGAACATTTAACTCTCCCTCTTCATGCGCTCTCATTCATGCACTTAGTGCACACTCACAAACACACACACGCATGCACAACACAAACGCACAAACCCCAAGTGCAGCAGCTGGAACTTGTTAATTGGAAGCGCTAAATTCAAACGCTATCGTTATCTTGGTTGGCAGGGGCATAAATATTAATATATCATAAAGAGCCATAAAAAGCTTGCCCAGCCTCATTTGGATCCATATATATGCAGCTGTTAGTGTCTGTCAGGGAGAAAGGGACCATCATTTATTGAAGGGGGGGTGGGGGGGCACTAAAGACGCCCCAGCATAGAAGACAGGAAATGACTCGCTCTCCACACAGAATGAGAGGGGAGAGGGCCGTGAGGGAGGAGGATGCTGGGAAATGGAGCTGATGGCCTCCACCATGCAGGGGCCCAAAATAAGATAAGAAGTAATTCAGTCTGAAGTGTTGAGACCGGAGAAAGTGGAAACACATCTGCTCTTGAGGAAAAAGCTCCAACTACACACAGACACACAGACACACCCCTAATCCGGCACACTTGACCTGTCCTTGGTCCTCAGCTGTCCGGGACGCAACAGACGGCAGAAGTGCTGTTGCTGCTGTGTACCGCTGTGCCGGCTGTTCCTCCCTCCGCCCGGCCCGCCGTCTGCCCGCCGCCACAGAGAGTCGAGCGGAGATGACAGGTGTTGACAGAGTTCCACCTGAAGGGATTTTTACCACTCGCGAACGCCGCCGCTCCCCAGCTGCTCGCCGCGCCGGCTTAATCAACGCAGGCATGACAAAGCAAAGAGAAAAAGAGGCGGGGATGGTAAAAACAATGGCGTGTGTGTGTAGGTGTGTGTGATGAAAGACAACACTGCTGCCCTCCCCCCCAAAAATAAACACAAGCGCAATTAGCCATCGGCGTGCTCATTAGCCGAAACGGAGATGTAAACAACGTGTCGGGAAATTCACACATCAGCAAATCACACTTACACCACTGTAGGTCACGACAGAAACTAAACATTATGTTAACTGGATTAGTGAACGACCCAACGTTGCAGAAACGTTGGCAGCGACTTGTCGAGTTAATCGGCGGCGGTCCAGTGGGAGGGCTGGACTATTTTCGTCTTTGTGTCTCAGACAGGTTGTTTCAAATCAAACCTGTGGGGACGAAAGCTGACTGCAATTTCATGTTTACTATAGTCCATGTTAATCTGAAGTTGGCGAGGGCTAGCATGAAATCTGGAATTTTTAAAAAGATCGAAAGAGAAAGAGTCACTTTTATGGAGGAAGATCACAAATAGTTTCACTTTGTTGATATTTTCTCTTCACAAATGGATGGCATAACAACTTGATGGGAAAGTGGTCAATTGTACTATAGCACAGCCGAAAATAGTTGGTTCGGGGAGCATTTAGCAGCTAAAGGGTCAGATGTGTCCCTCTGGAGTTGGTTGAGACCAAAACGGAGAGAAAAGGAAAGTGAATATTGAACTCAACAACTCAAAAAGAATGCTAAAGTTGCTCTGTGTCTGTTTAGAAAAGCGACTTTCCCTATGTCAGCGATGTCAATTTACAGTTTCTGGGAAACGGAGTTGATATGGCAGTATTTTATAATATTTAAATTTGACAGTAACCTTCTGTATAGGGTCATAATTTGCTGGAGTTAACGGTTAACTTGGCTTTTTTTTATGAGCCATGTGATAAAACTGGCGTATGGTCAGCACATGTAACATGTAGCGTGAGGGGCAGAAGCCACGTCACAGGCGCTCATATTTGAAAGCAGCCTTTAACGTGTGCAGCACATTAGTCTAATTGATTTCTCTGGCATGCGGAGCCGTGTGGTTCCTCTCAGCGAGACTTCTTTATCTTACTCCCCTGCTCCTCTCCCTCCTCACCACGGTGATTTATTTGTCCCTGGGTCAGAGGCGTCACTGCCTTCAGAGTCGCACACACTTCCAATCCGTCACAGTGAGGTCCAAGGCTCTCAACTGTCTGCCATGCTTTCTCTTAAGAAAGGGCCTTGCATCTCTGTTAGTGTGTGTGTGTGTGTGTGAAGGAGACACAAAGTGTGTGTGTGTGTCACAACAGAGTAGAGCATCACTCCGACTTACTTTATGACCGAAGCCGTTTTCTCTCCTTCCCTGCGTGGCCAGCTTGTTAAGACTAATGTGTTTATCTCAAAGCTCCGCTGTCAGAGAACCTACATCATGCGGCCCAAATGCATGCTGGGACACGGCCCTGGGTAGCCTGCATGGTTGCCAATGCCAAACGCTGTCGTAACACACTCACACAAATGAACACACTGACACAGGATGCTTTTATCTCACGGAAAATAGCGTTTATCTCTTAATTAAGCTTGTGTGTACGTGTGTAGGTGTACATGGGAGTTTAGCTCGCTCCCCCTGCCAGCACAAAAAAAAGGAAAGAGCAATGAAAAGAGGGGGTGAGGGATTTTCTAATTGACAAGCTGTCTAATTCTTCCTGTCTTCATGTATAAGCTCAACACCGCAGTCACCATCTCATTCAGTGGATATGCAAAAGCTAATTGCCCTCCACAGAACGGCGCAGGAATTCTGTTATAATATCTCCAAGAAAGAGTAATGAGTGTGGCCCCTGTCTCTGTCGGGCTCCAGCCTCTTTGTTCCCTCACAGAGCAGCATTCAGAAATAATGACACACGGATAATTTGAAGCCCAATAATCTCGGTGCAGCGGGAGCGTGGGGCGGCCGCTCTGGTTTTTGATAGGTGTTTCAAAAAAGGCGCGAGACGGAGAAAAATAGGGCTAATTCAAATTGCCAGATGTGATTGAGTTCCATTGTGTGGTCTGGCTCGACTTCAGGGTGGCAGTCAAAGGGAAGGCAGGAGGAAGGATAAGAGCGAGGGGGGCGGGGCGGGGGGGGAGCAGTGATGTGCAGAGCTTATTAGGGCAGGGCGGCCGAATTGGACTTGATCACTGGGGATTCTCCGGCAAACGCTCTCGGTGGAAACGCCGCAATGTGGCTTTCACGACAACACACACACGCTCATACGGCCACAAAATGACACACATATATTCTCATGAGTATCATCCTCATCCTATATATAACATATAATCTTCCCCTTGAACTCGTGGCAGTGAGATGATCACGTCGACCCGACTGGGCTGTGAGCGGATCTCTGGTTCTCCAGCTCTGCTTACTGAGCACAGACTGGGGATGTGCACAGTTTTCGTTTGGCACAATATGTCACACCAGCTGGCGTCCAATCAAATGTTGTCGTGTCAGCCTGCTCGTAACACTCTGATCTTTTCGCCCTATCTCCACTGACAGGGAGAAGAAGTAGTGTTATCTTTAATTTACAATATAATTACACTGAATAAAGAAAGATGTCGGACCAACTTTAAAAATATGCTTAAATTACTAAAAAACAAGTGAATAAAGTTAGTTCAACTTAAAGTTAATGGTTTATATAAGCCCAATTATTAACTTTTATTTTGAAAAAGTAAATAAACTTGTGTGTTACTAATTAACGCTGCTCAAAAGTAATTGGTCAAACTACAGATGGAAACCAGTGGACAGCCTTATAGCCTTCCATCAAGTCCAAATGTTGACATGTCTAAATCCCAAAGTCTCGGAATCATATGCCGTACAATACTATATATTGATTATAACACTTTATAATATACTTAATTGAATAAAGTTTATTACTGGCTCTACAATAAATTGAGTAAATCTACCACAGTGTCATTAAACATCTGTTAAAATACTTTATCCTTCCACAGAGAAAGAAGGAGATCACAGAATCCTCTGAACCCTGAACAACTGGTTTGATGGTGATAATCATCATCCACTTGCTTCATCACCTTGATGATGACAGGCATGAATGAATGAATCAGCAGTTTGCTGACGGCGCCGCTTCAAACACTAAACAGCCCTCGCTGCCCAAATGAGGGACAGAGATAGCTGTTAGAACAACCAGCCTGTTGATGAGCAGGATGTAACGGGAACATCCTTCCTCCTCTCTCTTCCTCTCCCGCTCATTGCCTCCCCTCTTCCCCCTTTTACGTGTCCCACAAAGCTTCCTCTAATCCCTGCCACGTCAAACACAAGCCCCTAATGGCTCCTTGGGGTTTGTCACGGCTGCCATCTTGACAAATTCCCCTCCGTCTGAAACGGAATGCGATATAATTCTAATGAGGATCCCGGTGCATGAATATCTCACATGTGGTGATGGGAGGATGATGGACAAACTGCATTGTGGGAAAGAAATATGAGGATGAGAGAAGCAAGGGTCTCCTACAGATAATCTATGGTGTGCCGTCATAGCTGGTTGTCAAGCAGGGTGTGTGTGTGTGTGTGTTTGATGATCGACTTATGGAGCTGATAGGTCAAAGGTCAAGGTCAGCAAAATGTGGCATACTGGTCCTAGGCTATTGCTATATGACAAAGATAGCGTTGTCAGATTTGGGTATGTACAGTATCTGTGCAGGTTGGCCCTCACCCCTTCATTTATCTTGATTTCAGGTAATAACTTATCTAAAATATGAATTGTGGCTGATGTCACCATTAGAAAATGCTCATATAGGTCCTTTTTGTGAGTTAAAAACCTTTTGTATTCAGAATGTTTTGGCATTTTCATTAATATCAGTTTTATGAAGTCCTGTATGTTGCATCATGTGCATATCTTTCATATTTAATGTTTCTTTCTTTTCACAGCATCTCAGCATTTATTTAAAACACAAAGATTGATGTTGTGTTGTTCCAGGAAAATGTTCTTTGTAAGATGAATGCACACAAACACACAAAGACACCTCGGCACCAGTTATCCGACTATAAAGACCTTCACGATTTGATGACTTCATCTGGAGCTAATCCATTGACAATTAAAAAAAGGTGACTAATGCAGTTGCCGTCTGAGAGATTCCTTGTGTGTTGGTTTTGTGTGAATGCCGGTCCTCCAGCTGTGAGCTGTAAACGTGTGTGCGTGTTGTGACGTGGCAGCGGGGCTGTCACACTGTCCTGGCTCCTACTTACTGTCAATGAAGCTGCTTGAGGATTTGTCACCGGATGAACAAATCATTTCAATGTCTCTCGGCTGTGCACGGTGATGTAACACTCAAATCTAACAGTAAACCCTAAGTAAGTATAAATATGGATTTGTACCATGTTCATCATTTCCCTCTGAAATGTGTGCATATTTAAATTAGGGTGAGATTACCATTGTGTTCTAATTCTGTTTCATATGCAATGTCCCTTTCTTTAATAACACACAATGTGCAGACCAACCCAGAGGTGTATATTTAAACCCCTCTGCAGGAGAGTGTGGTTGCATGATTCAGCCAGCCACACGCCAGGGTGCCGCCTCTGACATGTGCCAATCTGACTTGTTTACACTCGTCACTCGCTCAAAGGCAGGTCCCCCCCCGCCCCCCAAGACACAGCGCGCCCAACGTGGCAACAGGAGACTATGATTAGACGGCCCCTGTTTGTGCTGCCGGAGAAAAACACACAATTCAGACGGTGGACGAGGCACCACGCGGGCACACCGATAATTACGCCTGCTTGTGAACTCAAGCAACAGACATTTGCCCTTAAACCACGGGCATGCATGTTTAGAGACATGGACACAGACTGCTGGGTACAACGTCTGATGAATAATAATTACATCGTTTTATTTATATTATTGCCTCGTTATGCCAGTTCCCTTATTCCTCATATTTGTCTGGTGTATTTCCAGAATCCAGTTTTTTCAAAATCCACTGAACAGAACAACACGTTTTGGTGATTTCCTGATTTGGTGCTGGCCCGGCTTGTTAGTGCCCCTGCTTGCCGGCGTCCTCTGGGTCAACCCGTGCACTGTGAGCCCGGAGGCCCCAGCTGTCACCACGAATAAAGTCTACCAAGGCTCCTGAGGTTAGTTAAACTTACATTATTCTCCCCCCAAAATGATTCTCGGAGGGTTTGAAATGTCATTCACAGCCCGGCGGGGGAAAAGGTGACGGTGCGTCATCGCATAAATATTTGAAATGATGAATAAAAAAAAAAAGCTATCGGCCTAACCGCCGTGTAGTGTTTGTTTTTCTCCGCTAATGCCAATAGTCTTGGGTAAAGCTTAACGATGTATGCAGGAGGCAGAAGGAGCAACCTTGGCGTTTACAACCCCGGTGTAATCGTGCTGGGGGGGGGGGGGGGGGCAGGAATGAAGGTCAACCCGTTTGTTTTTGTCGGGCTGTAATTATTTCACCGTACACGCTGGTATTGACATGTCTGACGAGCTCACTTTCCACTTCCGCTGATTCAGAAATGAAGTGCCGCCCCGTAGTTGTGTTAATTACTTCTTCAACTGTTTTCCGGCCATCTTCCGTGCAGTAACACACACGACAGACACTGCTGTGGCCAACAACGCAATGCCTCATTAGCTATTGGCTATTTGCTAATCTGTTTGTATGAGGAGAAACCATTGGACAAGCAATCTGTTCAATTGGAGGAATTAAGTCAGAGATTAAGTTCTGCAACTTGCTTTTCTCGGGCCTCCCTCTGGGTTCTTACATCCAGTGTTGATTAGCATCTCGGGCTGTTTGTGCGAGAGGCTAAAGGCTAAATTAGCTCCAGAGTGAGAAACAATGACTTGATGATGATGAGTTTCCTTTTTTTTAAACATTATTTCTGTATGTTTCTGAGATTCCTTCACAATGAGAGATTCAGAAATGGTTTAAACTATGACAACTTATATTTGTAGTCTCTGTTCAGTGAAACGCAAAAAGCTAATTAGCACCAACACGTGGAGACATTTAAAGTGTTGCGTTATTGTTGCGTTAATGTTTTCATTATTTCTATAGAATCGTAGGAGAATAGATACAAATGTTCCTGAAACACAATCTTTTCTACTTTCAGAATTTAGTAACAAGCTTGAATTTGAAGCCCCTTTCGATTGGATAGGAGGAGAACAGTTCACTACTGGTCTGTAATCTGGTTGGTCATGATACCTGGTCCCAGATGTATAGCTTGGATGATGTATGAAGGTGTAATTTGGAACACCTACAAACCCTCATTTAAATCACTTATTTCAAATGGGTGCTCTATATATTGCCAGAAATAAAAAGCCATATATGAAAAAAAGATGTGTGCTCCCGCCTTATGATGTAATTTAAAAATCCTAAATGATGTGCTAATCTTAGCCGGGCTGTGTGTGCAGGGTTCGCCCGCATTGAGATGCAAAGCCGCGATGGCAGGCGCCTATTTGCCTTTCCTGTTTGACACCGGATTAATAACAACAATACAGAGATTTATTTGCTTGCATAAAGCTCGAGGTCTCTCTTGCCCTCCCTCGCTCCCTCACTCCCTCACTCCCTCGCTCGCTCTCTCTTTAGCCGTTTTCATAATTTGAGTATTTCTCTTATTCCTGCCACCTTTTTGAAGTCATTCTTCGCCCCAAAGTTCTTTGATGATGTCGCGTGTGCTGTGGGCTCCGTTTGAATTGCACAAAAACGTGTGGAAGGAATGTCTCTCTCTCTCTCTCTCTCTCTCTCTCTCTCTCTCCGAATGGAATCTCTCTGCAGGAAGCTGCGTCCTCGGTGACACAGTGCTGGATCTCGCTGAGCTTTTAAGAGCGAGAGCCACCATCCTCTCTGTTTTTGCCTGTGCAGAACTTAATCGAATTTGTCGAAGAAAACAACAACAGATGAAAGCTTGTCTTTCCTATTGGTGTGTGTGTGTGGGTGTGTGTGTGAGTGTGTGTGTGTGTGTGTGTGTGTGTGTGTGTGTGTGTGTGTGTGTGTGTGTGTGCATCCACATCCATCCAATCTCCTGGCCCGCCCGCCTCTCGAGAAGTGCTGTGGTGGCTCAATTAGCAAAGCAGCCAGCAAATTACAGAGCTTTTCTCTCCTTCCCTCTCGCCTTCATTTGTTTTGTTTCCTACTCGTACCAGACATGTTTTTTTTTCTCCCTATTCCTAACAGCCGCAGCCCCCCCCCCAAAAAAAAAGTAAAATAAAAGAAACTCGCACTTTGCCTCGCATGGTCGCTACGAGCCGACACAGAGGCGCAGAGCACCGAATCACCTTTGGCCTCTGTCTTCCCCCGCACTCGGCTCCGTCCGCTCAGGCTCCATGACCTGTGAAGGTGAAATCCAGAGGAGCCAATTAGAGCTCACAAAAAAAACGTCCAGGGCCCCTTTCATTTTGTTCTCCACATCTCTCCGATATATCCAGCTTCCCCATTCCCCATCTCTACAATGCTGGGGATAAAACAATCTGAGGAACTTTCCAATATCATATTTTCTTTACAATACTACTCCACGGCGCTCAACAAACTTTCGACCCGGTAACACAGGGAAGCTTCCAGAGGTGGCGGTGGCGGCTAATCGGTTCAGTGGCGACAATTGTCTGTGTGTAATTAGTCTTGAGTGCCGGCTGGAAGAGCTCAGTTGGAACCGGTGACACCTGGTCCACACTTATTGTATAATTCCACTCGGTCGTGCGAAGCAGTCCACAGGTGTTAAAGTCCACTCGAGGCTCTGGGCTCTCCGATTAGCGCTCGGGTCCTTGAGGGCGATCCGGAAATTAAAGATTCTATTCAAAAGAATGTTGGTCCGTAGAGCTGCACACCACAGCGGCTGGTAGTTGACCAAAATAAATAGAACTAGTGATTTATATAGTGTCTTTATGCCTTAATAAAAAAGTAAAAGTTGTTTGCCTTGAACTTAAAAAATCACAATTCAGCTGAAAAATAATGATTTGGTTTCGGCCTGTTTTGACCAAACAAAAATACACAAACACAGAATTACATATTCATTTAGGCCAGTATGTAAATAATCCCCTTTTGTCCTTGGGTTATTTTGTTCGTCTGTTTTAATGAGTATGAAACATGAATTGTGCATTTTTCAAAATCTATCTTCATGGAACGGAGGAGAGATCTGTCAGCGTTTGAAAAACAAAATAAAAAGGTCACGGCTTCTGGAAGAAGACGATGCAGGGGAAATTTGAGTTGTCATTTATTCCACTTGGTTCTTTAGTGTGATTACTTTATGTGAATACCACTGATGCAAAGTTTGTGTGAGAGAAGTACAAGTTTCAAGTTTATACTCGATGGTTAAACCTTTCCTTATATTCTAGAATACTTAAAATCGCCTGATTTCCTTTTTTCATTGAACATTATGCAACACAGTCTTTGAAGTGGATCCTCAGTCAGGTAGATTTTCATATGCAAAGGCAATGAAGAGAGAAACCCCCACGATCCCACACTGCAGCTCTTTTTTATAGAGGAAACCAAAATGCATCGTAGTGAATCCTTTTAAGACTTTTTTCCAAAGACTCACAAACATTTTGTTCAGTTTTTAAAAAGATTTCTTCTTCCAACAACTTCACCACAAATGACATTTACTTCAAATCCGTTAAATGAACACAAACCTCACAGCAACTTCCAGATTTGCACGGCAACCGGGAAACTGCTTTGCGGAAACACTTTACTTCTCATAGTTTTTTAAATCTGATGAATTAAAACATAAAAATGTAGAGTTTTGAAGGATTAAAACACGAGAGAATAAAAGTCAACAGCAGAGGAAATCATTTCACACGGCTTCTCGGGCCTTTTCATCTTTCACTCGGCGCCCTCCTCACTGTGGGTCGGCCTATCTCTTACATGTGCACAGTTTAACTCCTGATAACACAAGTCTGCTGTGTGTGTGTGTGTGTGTGTGTGTGTGTGTGTGTGTGTGTGTGTGTGTGTGTGTGTGCTTGTTTGTGTGCTCGATTTGAAGTTGAGATACTGACTGATGACTGATTTGGCCTACTCACAGTGCTCCCCCCACGTTAGCTCTCAGAAAACAAAAAATAAAATCCCCCCCGCCTCCTTCTTTCGCCCAACCCGCCGCGAATTGTCCATGCAATCATCCCGGGCGCGAGCGAGAGCGGCAGCCGCAAATGAGAGAACCGCCTGGCATCCTCATGAGGGATCAGGTCAATCATCGTTCCTCTGTTGGCCCTAACAATATGGTGCCTGGTTATTGGGCTCCCCCTGAGGAGGACCAGCAGCTGCCACTGATAAAGATGTACGAGGAGCGGATTGGAGAGATCGGAGGGAGACAGGAATTTCGGGGTTGGTAATAGAAGCGAGCTACAGAGGCGGGTTTGTGGCGGAGGAGGAGATTTAAGACGTGGAGAGGAAAGAAGAAGTGAGGGGAGATGTAAATGAGAGCACAGATGGGCGTTGCTGCTTGGCCATCCCTCCATCTCTTTGCCGTGTGGCTCCAATCAATTAGTTGTGGTTCTTCCTCACTGGCGAAGCAGCACTGGAATCGGGGGCTGCAGGTGGGATAAACAAACTGGCTGGTGAGAGAGGCTGGTTCCGCCTGGACACCCTGGAGGCAGCCGGTAGGATGAGGATTAAACTGAACTCCATCTTAAACAGCACCACCCACCCCTCTCCCTCAGGGGTGAAGCCGATGCAGCTGCGAAGCTACAGCCGCCTCATTCCCTAAAAGATGCAACCTTGTGGTGTAGCCACGTTCATGACGTGTGCACGGTAAACTGTGCTGGTCAAGATGTAATCCTGAAGAAATAACAGCGAACAAGTCTCTTTGCATGAAGGGAAAGAAGGAATATAGGTGAGGGATGGAGGAAGAGAGGGTTCAGGGCACGTTGTAAAGGTCACAAGCCTCGTTCAGGCTCATTGTGATTCAAGTGCACGAAGAAGAGGAAACGTTCCCCAGTTAACACAAATGGTCAGACTGTCATTTGTGCGATAAGCAAAGGGCATTTCCCACAACCGCTCGGTTTTGTTGGCTCCACTCCTCAAACAACTGATTATAAAAACGGTCATTTAGGATTTACAGTGTGTGTTTGTTTTGTGTGTTGTGTATTTCAAAAATAGGTCAACGTTTTAGGGAATACACTGATTTATTTATGTGTGTTGGCTAAAAAAGATTGATTATTGTTTCCAGAGGAGTTGAAACGGGAAAAGGGAAGGAAGCAAGCGCCTTAAATCAGGTCCCCTTTCAACTTAAGGATGTGTATTTTAATGTGGAGTTTATAACATGGAGTGATAAATTCCATGACATCTCCTTGAAAGTGAAGTCATAAACCCTGCCTCCTCCATGTTGGTGGATAGGACATGGACCAAACTATAAAGACGAATACATTCACCTCAAAGATGGATAACCTCTCTATGTGGTACAGCTCTGTGTTAGTCTTCGCCTGCAGCACTGACACACACGCTCACACAAACAACACCGCTCTGCTAGCTACCACAACCCATGCGCTAAGCTGTTGTTTCTTGATGGACGGGTTTCCTAGTCGTCCCCAAATCACATTTGTTCGGCTCGTCGGAGCTCGTCAGTGAGTCAGGACACGTTCAGCCGAGCTTAGCATGAACGGTGGCACGAGGGGAGAACTTCTGACTCTGCCTAAAGCTGATATTGTATGGCCTGAGTACAAAAGATATGAAACTTCCGAGGCTGCACTTCAAGACCTTTTGTGTCACAGCAGCACAAGTGGAGTATTCTTTTTCGAAAGCTCCTTTAAATGCGTCCTTCCATCTTCCAACGGGGGGGGGATCCTTCTCGGACCGAACTATCCCAGGATACATTGCGGTGCCAGCAAGCTACAGGATGACCAATAATTAAGTATCCGGTTTTAACTCAACTGAATTGCGAACAGTACAAGTGCTAAAAAAAACAAACAGGGGCATTAAACGCTTCTGATAACCCTCTGTAGACCACATCATCTCATTTTGGTACGGCCATTACGGTTTACTCGGCCCACAAAGGAGAGGATCATCTCGGGTTGGGTGGAGTGCGTCCTCCAAAGGATGCAGCACCTGAATTGAGACATAGATGTATCACATGAGACGTCTGTAAGGGAGTTATCTCCTGCCTCCAGTGTTAATGCTAAACTGGTCTAAACCAGCAGAAACAGTGGAATAAATACATTTATCCCACAAACGTCTTCTTATCTCATTCCCTATTCTTTGACGAAGGAATATAACATGAACTTGTGCTGCAAGATCGACATAATGAGGCAGAAATCCCAGCCAGCGAATCACAGAGCAGCTCTCAGATCAAAAGTCTGATTGTGATGACGCGGCGGCCGGAGCTGGAGGAAACGTGACAACGTGACATCACGACGGATCGGTCGGAGGAGCACCCGGCAGCCAGTGACTCCGCCATGTCCCCGAGTGATGTCACTGGAGCGAGGGGGCGCACGGTCATCCTTCTGCGGCTTTAAATAGTCCCCTGCTTTCCCTTATCCCCCCCCCCACCCTCCTCCCCTCCTTCCTTACTCACCACCTCCTGTCATTCCCTCCTCCACTCATTCGTCCCCTTTGCCTTCTGTCCTCCTCATTTCTCCGCCGCTCACTGAACAATACAGCTTATCTCAACCCCCCCCCCCCCCCACCACCACCCAACTCCTCGTTCGTCTCCCTCTCTTTCTCGCAAGTCTTTTCGTGGGAGGAGGAGGAGGAGGAAGGGGAGGAGGGAGGCGGAGGGGGGTGGGAGCTGGGGGTTCAGCGCGGCCACGTCTCAGGCTTTTTGCTAGATTAATTTGCGGGGGCCCTGGCCTGCACGCCACTGCTTACTGTACGCAGTGAAAGTCACTCAGGGATTAACGGCGGGCAGGGAGGCAGCGGCCCCCACCTACTTGCTGCCTCTGCAGAAAAAGACCCCCCCCTCCCCCCCAGCCCTCCCAAACCTAGCCCCCCCACATCTCTCTCTCTCTCTCCTCTCCCACTCAAAACCACTTTCTCTATCTCTCATACCTCCTTCGCTCTCTCTCTCTCTCTTCCCTTCCCTCCATCCCATCAACCCCCTCTCTAGTTAATTACTGTAATGGGCTGGCCGTCCTTGGGGGGCAGTTGGAGGGCAGGGGGGGGGTGGTGGTGGTGGTGGTGGGGGGGGGGGTCCGGAGGAGATGCCGCGCGGTTCGGCTCTGTCATGCTTCTCGCCTCCAGCACTGCCACACAGATGTACACTCCCCTGAAGACTCGGATGCAGGGTTCATATGTACTGGAAGATGCTCACTCTCACACACACACACACTAAGATGCTCACTCTCACACACACACACACTCACACACACACACTCACAC
Source organism: Platichthys flesus (assembly GCF_949316205.1). Lineage (NCBI taxonomy): Eukaryota > Metazoa > Chordata > Actinopteri > Pleuronectiformes > Pleuronectidae > Platichthys > Platichthys flesus. Next base: position 10,755,681 of record NC_084968.1, read on the forward strand.
ACACACACACACACACACGCACACACACACACATGTTTGGTCTCAGTTTGCAGCTGCGGATGCTAGATATGGACGAATCGATGGAGTTGGTGCAACGTAATATTAATGACTGCACAGGGAATGAGGAGCTATGCACATGGTTGCACTGCTTTACAGTTACAGTCGAGGTCGGTCCCTGTCTCGCCGGTTGGGGATTTTGTTCTGTTTTTATTCAGGTAAAAAGAATCTTCCTTGTTTCAAATACCATAATAAGCCCAGGTAGGGATAGTAGCAAGGTTAAAATCATTGATATTCATTCGCAGACATCAAATAAAACCCTCCAGTCCTTTGTTGACCCATCCATCCAAACTGAGCTCCTCCTCCTCCTCGCTCCATGACATCACCCTGACATCACCACATATCTTCTTCCTTGGCTGCCGTCACCATTTCTCGAGCCACTAGAGGGCATTGTTGACTCCAGGGCTCTTTCTTTAAACAATTCAATTATGTAGTTACACAAGTTATATCTATATTTCATAAGATGGTAACATTGAAGTGCATTCGTACATGATTTCTTGAGCTTTCCTTCAAGTCGTTAGAGATCCAGCTCGACAAAATGAAAACTACCCAGAGAGAAAATCCCGAAGTGTAAAATCCATGAATCGGCTTTTGCAGAAACCAGAATAGTATTTAAATGTTGGTTTGATTCCCTGAAAATATTACAGGTTGTAACTTTTCAGCAATTCAGCAAAAAAGCAAAGTGATCGAGGAAAGGAAAAAGAGAAAGTATGAGCAATTTGAGTGGGGGGGGGGGAAGGAGCGAGTGGCAGATGACAGGGTGGAGAGGGATGTGCTGAGATAGATGCGGCAATATACCCAAAGTGTCCACACGCGGGGAACGTGGGCTTTTGTGTGGGAACTTATTGGCCCAGTTTAAGGATCAGTCAGCTGAAACACTTTGGCTGAAGCTGACAGCCGAACGAGAGATGGCAAATGGTGCTGGCACAACTCAAGCACACACACACACACACACAGACAGACACACACACACGTACTGTCTGGGGAAAATACCTCAGAGCACCGACATTGATTTCAGTCAGCGTGATCGCAGACGTTACGTTTGCACGTGGCACGTATGCCTGTGCTTAGAGGAAACACCGAGCAGACACGACTTCTCTCAATCAAGCTAGTTGACGTGATCATCCGTCTGGCCGACTCCCTGAAGAAAACCCCTTTTTAACTCTTTCACCGTCGGGACTATTTACGGCCTTGCATTTCTGGTTTCTCATTTAGTCAGCACCAGTTCTGCCCACAGGTTTGGTTTATTTTGTTTGCTCTCCTCTTAAACACACTGGCAGGAGGAGGAGGACGGGAGACATTTCTTTTTGGCGCGCGTCCATTTACAACTTGGACAGCGAGAGGCTTTTTAATGGAGAGTTTCTTGGGGTTACTGGGTACACGACGGAGGTGTAATGGGGACGGATCTAAAGGGGGCCAGGTTTTTTATCTTCCCAGGAGCAATTTTAACTGTTCAGAACTGTTAGTGATGCGAAGTCCGTGAACTTTATAAAAGAAAATGTGATTCTGTGATTGTAGCTTAATGGAAGTGCCCTGTTCTTATCCACGGAGGAAGTTACCGAGGTTGATTCTCGGGTAAAGTCAATTAACCGAGTAGTTGAACAACAGAAAAATACTTTTTCAAATTCAAGTTGTCTCCAGGTGCAGAATCATTAATAGACTTGAAAGACTTAAGTGATATTTATTCAACTTTAAGTGATAAAGATGCTTTTCACTGTAAAATGTCTGAAAAAGGATTTCAGATTTCAGCACCTCGGACAGCGACAACATTTTCCAAAGGACTCAGCCAGTCCAAAAATATCTGAATATTCTCTAACATTTGATTTTTGGAGGGGGGGGGGGGGGGGGCTATGAATGACATCGCAGGACACACACTTACTTAAATCTACTTTTTGTAATCACATGCACACACATACGGACGAACACACAAGTGCTAAAGATGATGACACTACACTTGACCTTGCGATTACACCGTGTGCTTCATTCCTCTTCTCTTGTTTGCTCACTATCATCAGTCTGGATTCATGTGTTTCGTTTTCTGTTTCCCTCCGTCACTGTTTTTACCAATTTAAAGGCCTGTGCAGCCACTCTGATGCTTTTAAGGGACGACAAATGACAGCTGAGAGATTTGCCGTAATAAGGGAATGGGGACAGGGGAGCGGGGGGGTTGAAAGTGCTGGATAATCAGAGAGGAGGGAGAGAGGGAGAGATCTTACAGCTCCTCCAAATTGCTCTTGTGCCACTGCTCATTAGGATGATGATGATGTGAATATTTACTGTTCTTCTCCTGCTACTATTACTGTGCTCGCTGTGTGATCGCCTGCAGCTATCAACATCTCCACTGTGGCATTTAGTCACACTCATACACACACACACACACACACACACACTAAAACACTTTACGACATGCACAAACATCACACACACGTCAGTTTTACATACATTACACATTAGCCTGCTGAGAGTGATAAAGCACGCCGTTAACGTCCTTACTTGTTGTGAGCATGTAGCCAATTAGCATCACCGTTAGAGTTCAGGGTCATTCGGGTTCGTACTCGTAGGGAGAGGTGAGAAAGCTGTTGAAGTTATTTACTAGCCTGTAAAAAGTAATTTGACAAGATAAGATAATTAAAACATATGTAAAGTATACAGTAGTAATATTTATGATGTAAACAGGATAACATCATGTGTTTTTAAGTCTTTTTTTGGATTCAGGGACGTAGCCCACTTTGTAAATGTTAAATGGTAAATGGCTTTGTATTTATATAGTGCTTTTCTATTCGTGATGACCACTCAAAGCGCTTTACAGTACAATTTAACATTCACTTGTTCACATACACATTCATACAGTGCATCTATTTGCAGTACTTTTGTTATTCTATGGGGGGGCCATTCGGGGGTTCAACGTCTTGCCCAAGGACACTTCGGCATGCAGATGGGTCAGACTGGGGATCGAACTGCTGACCTTCAGGTTGGAGGACGACCACTCTACCCCTCAGCCACAGCTAAAGTGTCCTTGGGCAAGATGCTGAACCCTGAATTTTTAAGTAATTCCGTCTGAGATCTTCCTGGTTGTGTCTGTTAAAAACACTTTTATACACAACTACAACAGCAGACATCAAAATGTTCTCTGCTGCAAACAAAATAGCATTTTTTAAATATTTCATGGCCGGCTGTCAAACGCGGTGAATATTTACAGAGTTGCCACTGCTGCGTCGGGCACTGGTCAAAGGTCACAGATCAGGGGCCAGGCGGAGGAAAGGCGGCCACACAGACCATCAGAGTTCAGCACGGAATCTACCATGACGCTGGTGTAATGTCAAGGCCTTCATGAAACCAATGCGTATGAAACTGACCAAATCCAAAAACACTGCTTGTGCATTCACACATCGTGGCCTCATTCTGCAGTTTAATGCGAATGTGGCTTTTCCGTTTGGATGAGCGTTAGTTCACTGTGACCGGGAAGCGACATTAACGCCTCCGGTCATTTTTAGGGGAAAAGGGGGAAAATGGTGAATCACCGTCTGCTGGGAGAAGTGGGAGCAAGATGGTCTGGCTTTGTAATTGTTCTCATCTTGTGTTGTGCAGCGGCAACCACGCAATAAAACCCGCAAACATATTGTTAAAGGCTCAGGATAACAAAACAGACTCAACAGATTTCAAAGGCGAGTGTGTGACTGTATCTACAGCTAGATCGCGATTGATTTACAGGTCTAGTAACGTATGAAAATAAAAAATGAACAGAGACTCGATCAAATACTCATCCTCACTTCTGGGGCCAGATTTAGAAAGAAATCAGACCCTCAGAGTTCAAGGTCACAGTGGAAATAGGACACTTGACAGCTGGTTGTTTCATCCACAGCAGCTGGGGCTTCAAATGGAACGCTCCTGCATAAAAGGAGGCCCTGTGCACTTTTGAAGAATTTCTTTTGAAGTCTTTACTTTAATCCAAAATTTACTGTAAAAGAAAAACCCTCCACTTCCAGCGTCTAAAGAAAATGAGGTTGAGCCACTTGCTGTATAAACTCTGTGCCCTGTGTATTGCAGACAGATGTGTGATCCGCAGCTCTCAGCAGAAACCCCTGCACTGGGTCAAGGGTCACAGTCAAGACATCTGCTCATGATGGACACGTAAGAGACACAGAGACGTGAAGGAGAGACATCAGAGTGAGTCTTGGAGAAATGTCTTTGCTGTGATGCCAACGACTTGCAAAAGGACACTGGTATCTCATGCCTTAACACAAATCTGTCCTGGATATGTTCCTTAAACTATATTAAAAGGTCAAACCATCTTTTTTTTCCTACTTTTCCTCTGCTATTTTACAAATTTGTATCTACTTCATTTCATTTACATGTGAATCTATTATTTCTGTTTCTTTTACTTCTTTTATTCTCTTCACCTCCTTTATTGAATGGTGTGGACAAATTATTAGGACCACCTTTACCTTACCTCACAATAACACAAATGCACGGTGTTGTATTCAAATCATGTTGCAATTGCAAGTTACACAAACGACCAAACCCATCCGTCCATTTCCACTGCTTCATATTGTGGATATCTGTTATTTTTTTGTTATTTCTACCTTTTCGGTGAATCTGATCTCGTATTTATAAAAACCTGCTCATCCCCTATCCCCACACGGCTCTTCCCACTCCCAGAAGCCACAGGCATTAATAATTGCAACATATAAACCCAGTGTGAAGCCATGGTCAACAGAGCTCGCTTCAATTATTCATGTCACACACATGTGGGTGTCGGGGGAGTGACGTCAAAGAACAGGGAAAGGTTAGAGAGGGGGGGTGGAAAGGCGGCAACATTGCCCGTGTGCAGATGTGAAGTGTGTCTATGAATCTGCTCAAATAATGAATTTGATGAAGTTTACAAATCAATTCTTGAGTCTAGCACAGGTACACAATTTTAGGTATTTCTGCCACCAACGATGAAAAATGTTCAATTGACAGCCAGGGATGTATTTCGGTGAAAAAGCTAAACCAGTGTCCGGAGCTACAGACACGACTCGAGGCGATGCAGCCAGCGACTTCAGGCTTTGGTCAAAATCAGCAATAGGAATATTTTTTCTCGCCTGATGGATGTAAACAAAGTGGTTTGAGTGATATTGTGGGTTCTGCAGGTATTCTGTCGTTTGATGCTGCTTTCAGATGGGGAACAGTTGTGGGAACAGTTGTGTTGTGACGGTCACGGCGGAGTCGTGTGTGTTTGGACGGGGGTGCGTTGGGTCTTCTTGTGTGAAACCTAACTGTCAGGAGAGGCCGCGCTGCTAAATCGTTCTGACCTTCTCACCCTGGAAAGATCCTCGGAGCTGAAACAGAAGTGGGTTTTTTTTTTGTGTTTGTCTCGAGTCTGCTCCTCTCCCAGTGTTGTGATCATGCAGAGATACCCCCCCCCCCCTCCAGATGTCAGGGCGCTTTCACGCTCCACTGGACACACTGTGGTGACACCTTCTCTCCCTCACGTTTCGCCCTCTCCCATCAGGTCACACCTTCTCGTCCTCTCTCCTCCTTTTCGCGCCCTTCCTCTCGGGTTTATTCGGTCTTCCATCACTCCCCTAACACCCCCCTCCGCCCCTCCGGCCGCTCCCTCCATTTTTTCACCTTTTCTTCCCCTCCTGCTCCGTCGCACAGCATCCCAGGTAATCCTCAGCGTAAACCCAGAGTAAACAACACGGATCTGATCGGATGTCTGTGTACGTGAACACATACGACTTTAAAATCATTTGATTTGAAGTTGTGGATTTCCATGCTCTTCTCCCACATATCTACGTACTCTGCTAACAAGCTATAAGCACAATATATTGCATTTCACCATGATAAGTGCGATGTTTTACTATTATCAATACCCATGAAGTCCTCAGTACAGAAAAACATGGAGCATCTATTCACAGTTGATTTATGTCCAATTTTCACTCCTCTTTTAGCTCAGTTTTTGGTCTCCACCAGCTCCAGAGAGAGAGTGTGTGGTTTTCTTGGGGATGAATTGTGCCACAAAGTTCATTAGCTTAGCCGTTGTTCCCGTTTGGTCGTGGGGAGGCTGCAGACTGGATATTTAGAGCTGTTTTGTCGTTTTAGCCTCTGTGAGAGTGTAAAACAATGAGGTAATGAACGTAAACCCCCCAAAAACCGACCTCTAAAACATTTAATTATTAAAAACCTAGGTGGGGTCACTGCTTTGAGCAACTGTGTCCGAATTTTGTGATAGAAACTTTGAGAAATATGTTCCCTGAATGTTATTCACGGCTCGTCCTCCTTTTGAAACGGAAAGTCAGGCCCTCGCAGGACGTGGACGCGCCCAGTCCATCTGCCCTGTCTGCCACTGAGATCAGGGACAAATGAAGAGTTTGCCATGGACCAGTGAGCAGCGCACCTCAGAGGTTTCTCTATCTGCCTGTTTCCAACACACACACACAGACACACACAATGGAATGGAGCCAGGCCCAGGCTGTGAGTCCGAGAATCACCCCTGAGATTTGACCCATCCTCGTTTCTGTAGGAATGAGCAGCCGCACAGGAGCTGTCTCCATTTTTCACCCATCACAGGGTTCACCCCCCGCACGGTGACCCCCAGCACCCACTGGACCTCAGGGGGCTGGAGCAGGGGAATATTTTAGATATGTGTCCATTCAGATACAAAACAGGTCGTTTATATATATATCTTTTTAAACCTTCTTTTATCACAGTGGATATTATTTTTACTCTAAAAATTGAGTTTCGCAATTATAGCAACTTCTCGAATTTATTCTGCTCATAGCTAACATCCAATCTAACAACATTGAAACCTGCAAATCCCTCAGATGTGGATGTTACGGTCCAGGGGAACATCTCAACAGTTTTACCTCGACAGCATAAAGCAGGAAAGCCTCGCCCGATGAGCCAGCGCGTTCCGAAACGACCAAGACCGGCGGATGATGGAATGACTGATGAGGTTTTAATCAGAATCTTATTATGCCGGGAACACTTCACCTCATCAGCCCCCGCTCTTCCTCCCTCGCCGGACGACGGGCAACCACCCAGAGTGCCTTGCTGCGTGGCCTTTTCAATAATGTAGAGGAGGGAGAGAGGGGAGATAAAACGAGAGAGGAAACGATTTCCTGGCACTGTGGGAGCCCCCTCTGTGACATTTACCTCTAGCGAAGCCCTCGACGTGGGTGTGTGCACGTGTGTGTTTGTCTGTGTGTGTGTGTTTGTGTGTGTGATGGCCCTCTACCAGACTAATGATACCCCCCTGTGGCACACACTCTTCAGGCACAAAACTGCTCTGCCAGTCAGGCCACACGTGTCCTTTAGAATCAGACTGAAGGGAGCGGAGGAAGAGGAATGGGGAGATAATAGCGAGAGGGAGTGTAAAGAGTTTGAAAGTGAAATATGGGAGCAATACCCCCCATAAGTGCCGAGCTGAGGAATAATAGAAGGGCAGGAAATAAAGGAAAAGAGGAAAGGTTGAATAAACGCAGGAGGAAGTTCTTATATCTGATTTTATCACAACTTTGAACCACATTTCCAGATAGCTGCAGTCCATCCCGTAAAATGATATACAGCAGGCCAAGTCAGTAGCTGCCTCGGAATCAAAGATGTGCTTTTATCGACATTCTATTATTTTTCAATTATGGTCATGTTAAAATTTCTTTCGTACATTTGGTGTTTTTATTCCTTTAGGACTGTGTTTTATTTTTAAAATCTCTTTGGGCAGTAGAAATTAAATGATTTTATTTTATTGTTATTATAAGAAGTTGGTCCGGAGATGTCTCGTTGCTCGCTGGGCGCAAGGACCTCTTTAAAAACCACTTAGTCACCCAAAACGCAATGAATTCTGGGAAAGGTTGAGCCGGGAAGGATCCACCTGTTGGAGCCTTCGTTTCTGGGGGATGGAAGGACGCATTTGTAGGACGCCTTCGAAATGGGGGTGGCCTAACTGCGCCTCTAGGATGTGGCCTCCGAAGGTCGCGGCCCCTGATTGTGACAGCCCTTATATATCTTTTATTAAATCAAAGAATGTTACTGTCGATCTTTATCTCCACAGGAGCAGGAGCCTGACTCTCATTTCACAGGCGTATGATTCTTTTGTCCAAATCGAAAATGGACACAAAACGAGGCGGCTGTCGATGGATGAGCGGGCGCCATCATCCTCTTTTATCCGTCAGCTCCACCTGTTACCATTTCATACTTCATTAACCGTCCCCCCCCTATTCGCCGCGTTGGATGGTCTCCTCCCTGTCCACGGGGAGTCCTCCTACCCCCCACCTGGACGCACGGCATCGATCATTACCCCCCCCCCCCCCCCCCCCCCCGCTCCAGCTCAAGGCCTGCAGAATGTCACACAGCTGGAGCAGGGGAGCCTCTGAAGACAGATGAAAAAATAAAAACCCCGGTGAATGTCATTAAAAAGACGGAGCGCACCTCTGCTGCCCGCAATTCAGTCAGGGGAGGAATTCATTGTGGCGCCGTGTAAACCCACTTCACCTCAGGTTCTCAGACAGAAGACGCAGGGAAGGAGAAGCGTCTCCCCGCCGCCGGGTGATTTCAATCACATCGTACGACCCTTTCCTCCCGTCACGGAACTGTAGGTGTTCAAATTTGCATTTTTATTCTTGTACAGAAGTTTCAAAGTCAATTTGTGGCTCGGCAAACATTAGACTGGAGCCTCACAGCTGAAATCAGACTATCAGCTTGGATTGGGACACTGAATTGTGGTGTGAATAAGATGATGACTCGTTTCTGTATCTTGACCCCGACACACGCCGGTGATCCGTCCAGGGTTTGCTCCGCCTCTCGCCAAATGTCAGCGGGGGATTTTCTCCAGCCCCCGGCAACACTAAAAAGGATAATTATCATAAAACCACATGAAGATGACATTTGAAGATGTGTGTGAACCTTAGACCACCTTGTCACCATACAGAAGTGAAGCCAACACATCCCTGACACGAAGGCTGCCATCTTGGCATTTGCAGCAATCGGGACGATGATCTTTTTTATTTTAAAGCATATACATATCTAATATCCCCCCAACAAAGACACAGATACAGTTTCTTCCAGGTTTTCCTAACAAGTTTATATTATACACGGCAGAAATATATTAATATACCAAAAGAGAAAGCCTTTGTTTTTCTGATCAGTCGTCAACATCGAGTGGAGAAGATGACTCTGTGTCAGGGAGCTGAAAGGGGGGGGGGGGGGGGGGGGGGGGTCACAGCTTGGAGTCAGCGTTTGTTTACACAGAGAGGAGACGGCTGACTGGTCGAGTGAATCTCGTCTCTCTCTCTCTCTCTATCTATAGGGAATATACTGAGTGAATATTACTACTTGTACTACTAGTACGCCTAGTACTTTTTTATAATTGACCTTGATTGTCTGAATGTCGTCCTTAGTGTCTTATTTTGTTAATATCACTGGGTATATTATTATTGCTTTTGTGACATTTAATAAGTCAAGAATTAGACAGAAAATAATAAGAATTAGATGAAAAACAAATACAAAACATTTTTTATTCCCTGACTCTTAAAAACCACTCAAATAATGAGAGTCTGGAGTAGATGAAGCTCCAGTTCCAAGGCCTCACAAGCCAAACAGGTTGAGAACCAGTGGTTTGTGAGATTTGACTCAAGTCTGAGGAGAATAAAAACTCTCGTAGTCCAATGTCTACACCTTGTGGATTAAACCGAGCACTGCAAGCAGCTCACTTGGTTCATATTCTGCATTAAAGAAATCTCTGTGATGTGATTTCTCTTTCCTAAGTCAGTGTATCCTGTCTGGTGGCTGCGGCCTGTCTCAGCAGCAGCTCTCTGGCCAGGTCCGGCCGGCCGCTCTTGGCCAGGCAGCGAGCCAGCTGAGAGGCCTTGAGCTGGTGCGGGGCGGCGGGCAGCCCCCTCCTCCAGGTGGCCAGGACCTGGAAGGCCTGGGAGGTCAGGCTGTCCCCGGCCCGCAGCCTCACCAGCTGAGCAGCGCTGCGGCGGAGACGCAGGAACAGAACCAGCTCGGCCACCTCCTCCGCCGAGAGCTCGCCGGCCAACCACAGAAGAAGAGAGTCTGACAGGGAGTCTGCAGGGAGGAAGGAGGAAGGAGGAAGGAGGAAGGAGGAAGGAGGAAAGAGGAGGGAACACTGTAAAGATATTTACTTAAAAAATCTCTTTTGCAGTATTTGTTGAAGGATTTTTTTATAGTGGGAACAGTAAGAGTCACTTCCCTCACCCGTCTCCTCACATAACTTAGCCCTCGCCATCACGGGCCGATTGACGCTCCGCACTTTCTGAAATGAGTCAAAATTTGAAATGAACGATCGTTTCTTTCTCCCTGCAGCTCAACTCTAACGTGGACTTCCCTGCCTCACCTTAGGTAACGTCAGAGACAGCGCACACACGGGGTCTCCAAGCGGCCTCGTGTCCATCAGGGCGGCTCCGTCCTCTCGCCACTCCAGCTGACCTCTGGTGACCTTGTGAAACATGGCCGTCCCCTTGTAGTGAGGTGAGCTGTAGTTCCCAAACGGGTCCACCTCGGTCAGACGCACCAGGAGGTGGTTGGTGCGCTGGGTGTGAAAGGTGAGTCTCTCGTGTGGGACGTCATTTGGGTTGTTTTGAGCTCCTATTGCAAAAGACAGAATATTGCCTTTTATGTCTCTGTCACGTGTGATCCAAACTAAGGAAGGTGTCAAACGAAATGGAGACAGAATCTAAATTGTGTTTCTGTACTTGTGGAGGTGATGTTGCCACTGAAGCGCAGCAGGAGCTGGTCCCCCTCGCACATGGAGATGTCCGACGAGGCCTCCAGCGGGCCCCCGTAGCCCTGGGCCCTCAGTTTGTTCAGCTCCCAGCTGAGGTCCCGGCCGGGCAGGGCCGCCACCAGGGCCGCGTGGGGATCGTCCCGGCGGCACTGGAGGACGACGGTGACGGCGTGGCAGCCCAGCGACTCCTCCAGCCGCTCGGCCAGGGAGCTGAGGTGGGGGGGCTGCAGGGGGGAGAGGAGACGGACCAGCAGCAGTCTGAGGGGAGAGCGAATGGAGGGGGGGGGGGGGGGGGGGATTAGCTGAAGAGATGAGTCTGCTATCGTGGGCTGGAGAACAAACTTAATACTCTTAAAATAGAATACTACTTCATACTATCTTCAGTACATATATTATTCACAGGGGAAGATGTGTTAGATTTTAAATAAGTATTTAAACTATTATATTTCAGGAGGGATTGAAGCTCCTCTCTTATTAAAAGGAATAATTCAAACTGTACAACTAATATTCTTAATTAAATTCACGGCTGAAACTAAAATCACTCAGACACCTTTGTTTTCTTATATCTCTCGTCATTTCTCCAGAGATTTCTGAACATTTGCAAAGTTCAAGTTGTGATTATGTTCTGACGTAGAAAAGCTAAAGCCTGGAATTCAAAGTATGTTTGCCCCCCCCCCCTCCCCCCTTATCCATACTGCCTTTCTTAAACCCCTTATGTAAAGGCGAGCTCACTCTAAGTCGGTTGTAGCATTCCACATTTCGTTTCTTGTCCTCCGTAGTGCAACGTGTCGAATCATAAAAGGCGTGTGTGTAACTAGCGTGAGCGACAACCTGAGACGTGGAGCTGAAGCTGCACCAGTGGTGAGTTCAGGATCTTTATGGATGAGAGATGAATTTAATCTTCTAGGACAAACGCTGTCGGTTACGACTGTGTGTTTGACTCCAGATGAATCAACTGAGAGGGAAAATGAACGCTGTGATGATGATGGTCACTGTTTGTTGGTCTGTCTGTGATATGAATGTGTGTTTAATGTGCACTTTAACTTGTTGTTTTTCAGAGTTGTTGACGTCCCATCAACACATCAAATCCCTCCATGTTGAAGTTCCCACCAGAGCTGAATGTCCATCGGTAAAAATCCCTGATTCTCATTAAACTTCCCAAAGAACTGTTCTCCTCAAACCCTCCTTCCCTCCTGTTGTGTGTCTGTGTGACCAGGAGCAGCGTCGTCCACCTCCTCTACGTGGTGGGAGGACTCCTGATGACGGTCTCTGCCGGGAGTCAGTGTGTGGACGTGGCTGTGAGGACGGCACAGGACCCGGCTAAGCTGCTGCGCCTGTCGAACGCCCTCATCAGGCTCATGGGCCTCAGAGACCAGAAACCAGTTGTGAGAAACCGACTCTTAAAAAGTACTGACCGTAGAAGTGAAGCCAAAATGTCTCACTCGCCACCTGGTGCCTGACCATGGTATTGGTCAAAAACCCTGCCTCCTCCATGTTAGTGGATGGGACATGGGTCAAACTAAAATGTCAAAGTACACGCAAATTACGTTTTAAAGGTGGTTTCTGACATTTTATGTAGGTGTAGTTCGTAAAGGCATTTTGTCCATCTTTACAAACAGTCTGAAGTAGAAGAATCTTCTCTATGTCCAAAATGTCTTTTCAGTTTCTCTAATATCGATAAGATTATATAGTTAATTCTGACTTTTGTGTCTTGCAGAAAAAATCCCTGGCAAAACGGAAACTGAAAAAAAGGCTGTACTTCACTGAAAGGTCTTTAAAAGCTCACATCAACGTAACGAGTATTATTTTCTGTATCAAACAATCCAAAGTGTCTTCACTGTTCCTCGATGCTTTTCAGTCTCAACAGTCTCCTCGATGTGATCAGCGCGGCGCAGCACAGATCCCAGGAGTCTCCTGGTTCCCCTGAGAAACAGACGCACCTGGAGTCGACATGCTCTAACTGCATCTCCGTGAGAAGGTACACACGGTAAATTAAAACTCTTTCACTTCATAAGACCTGTCGGCTATTAGAGGATTTCTTCTGCTCTGTGGTCAGAAGCCGGATTAGTTACATCCTCTTTCGGGGGGTGGGAAGCTGGTGCGTGCTGACGCTGTGCACAGGAGGCGACTGCAGCGAGCTGAGAACCTACAACCCTTCAGATCAGCTGCAGTGGCTGGTGGACTTCAGCAGGACGGCTCAGGGACGAGGACACGGGGTACGAAGTCCATCGGCCGGCAATGTCTGACGTATGTAATGAAAACAATTCTGACATCGCACTGTGTGGTTTTCAGATCACACTTCTCGTTGGAGGACATGCTGCTCCAATCGGCGCCGAACCTCCGAGAAGCGATGATTCAAAGGAGCGAGAACCTTCTCGTCTGAGCCTGGTGTCGTCTGCACTGTGTGTGGTTCTGCTGTGGATGATCCTGCCTCACATGGCACTTTGTGTTATCGTCTTGTGCAGCTGCACTGGTGCAGCGACACATGCAAAGAGCTGTGCTGTCATAGATAAGCTAAAGAAATAAACATTTGAAAGTACATGTTTTTCCTTGTCCATTTAAATAAAGACAGATCAGTGGTCCAAACCTTTTCAAGCCCAAGATCACTTTCAATTCCAAAAACTTAAGCTCCTCTCAAAAATCCACTATATATTTGATATATTTGAATTTTTAATGGATCTTGATAATCCAACAACATCAGATATTTTCTTTTTTGCACCGGTGATTATTTTCGAGGGCAGAAAACTCGATGTTTCAAACCTGTCACAGTTCTCTGTCAGCTCGAAGGAGGCCAGGCCGTTCTGCAGGCTCCTGACTGTCACCCTCTCCAGGACGCTCCACTGCTTGTCCCTCGACACCAGAACCACCAGCAGCTCTTTGGACGTTTCCTTCGGGGACTTCAGGGAGGCGCCGAGTGCACTGACAGAGACAAAGACATCAAGACAATTCATTTGCAAGTGAAAGTCCTGCTTTTAAATTTGCATTATATTATTTTCACTATGGCTTTATGTTACCTCACTCTACTGGAAGCAGGTTGATCCCAAGCTGGAGCGACAGGTCCACTGCGGGGACGCTCTGTCTGTTTCCCCCGTCCCCTCACGTCCCTCTTCCTCTCCGGGTTCGGGGGACAGGGGAGGGTGACGGTGAGGGGTCTCCTCAGGGGCTGCGAGCTCGGGTGGGCGAGGTGGAGCAGCGGGCTGGTGGAAGCCACCGGATAATAGACGTCGCTTCTGGACTTGACGGCCGCCAGGAGGACGGTGTCCACGGGCTGGACCTGAGGCAGACGAGGAGGAAGCAGCTGTTCTGCATTATTCAGGCACCAGTTTAGAATGTTTTTTTTTAAACAACCCACACTTTTGTTTTGCCGGCAGCGAGCTGTTTTTTGCAAAGTGGGAGAAGTTGGTTTTGGACGTGAGATCAAGCAACAAGGTTAGATAACAGACGTTTGGGAGAAAGGCCACAGCTGCTCACTTTTCTACCTCACAGCCAAAAATCTGTCAAAATGAAGGCTCATGAATTAATATGCAGTCTCTGTCTTTCTGCTTCTCTCTCTCTCGTTCCACGCTCATTTCTTTATCTCATCTTTGGAGCATTTCCAGTGTTTTGAGCACAGAGCACTATTTTCAAAGGGCTGATCTCAAGATTTACACAAACTTTTACCCACTTTGAAATCCCCAAACAGCCCCGGAACAAATCCGCCGTGTAAACCGATGATCTCTGCTACACGCCAAACTCTTATTCAACGATAGCAGGGGGAAGGATGGGTAATGATCAAGGTGGAAGGGAGATGGATGGATGATCAAATCCTCCCCCGTACCGTGGTTTGTGCCATCACCGGAGCGGCGAAGGCTCCTGGGAGGTAGCTGAGACAAACGCGGGGGTCCATGGAGAGCTTGAGTGACAGACCCCTTCTGGGAACTGTGTAGTTTTCTCTTTTCAGACAGGAAACCACCGCAAAGAGCCCTAAGGCGTAGACCCTCACTTCTGCAAATGAGCCCTGTGAGGACATCAATGAAACAAATGGAATTATCTCTTAAGGACAAATCTGCTATTAAACTCCTGAAAAGAAAAATACATCCCCCTGATGTTCGACCAGGGTATAGGTTGAACTTATGAACAATAATGGCAGAATAAGTTATTATTATCATCGCTTTTGAGAATGTCGATAGAGAAAACTTTACTGGAGTTTTTGACATTAAAAATAAAAGACACAAAGACTTTTTGAAATATATGCAAACAGAAAACTTTACCCTCTGTCCTCCGTACGTTCCCTCTGTCGTTGAAGGGGTGACGTAACTCGCCCTCCTCTCCTCGTCGATTATCTTCACCGCCACATCCCGGTAGCTTCCCCGGTAGCGTGCGCAGAAGGGCACGACCAAGGTCACGGGGAAGTGGAAGTTGGCTCGGCCTTGAACCTTGACCCTGATCACCCTGCTGACCAGCTCCTCTGCCCCGGTCACCATGAGGCAGCTCAGGGCGTCGGCTATTTCACAGCTCAGGACTTCAGCCGCACCCACGGGACCTTTGACAAAGCACGCGTCTGGTAAGTGTGATTGGCCGTCCTCCATTGTAGCAGTGAGCCTAGATATTATTACAAAAAGATGAATACAAATCTGTTTACTTAGAAGGAGAATTTGTTGGAGTAATGTGTAAAGGAATATTTCTGGAGGTAGAAAGGTGTCAATAATCTATTTTCCATATCAGCCTCTCCCAGATTTGGCTTCCTCCTCCGATCTGAACTAAAAAAACATGAACCCTTGTTCTCCCTCATAGATAACAGCAACCAGTAGCTTGAATGAAAGATGAAATATATAAATGAAAGTCTCCCTTCCTGCCTCACTTCATCTTAAGCTGCTCGGATTGAAACGTTGACAAAAAGGGGTTCTATCAGGAAGTGTTGCTCTCACCGTGTGAACTCACCGGAGCTGATCTGATCACCAGAGGCCGAGCAGGATAGGACGGAATAAGCTTGTGAAGCCACCGAGCTGAATAACTTATGAATATCACATCAAAACAAGTGCAAAACTAACGAGTAAACAATTAACCACAGCCTCTCTTTGGTTAATTCATTATTTACACCGTGTGGTGGTCCAGCACATTAAAAATGCAAGAGCAGTGTTTGGGATCAATATAAGAATAATGCCCGTTAGCTCATTACAAGGCTGTGAGATACTTCCAGTTCAGTGCGTCATGAACTGCTCACACACACACACACACACACACACACACACACACACACACACACACGCACACACACACACACACACACACACACACACACACACACACACACACACACACACACACACACAGACACACACACACACACACACACACACACACACACACGCACACACACACACACTGCTCTGATATCCTGCTGACATTAACCTATAAATATAATATATAAAAAAAACTTTAAAGGCTTAACTACTTTGTTTTCTCAGGAGGCCATTTGGTAAAACTTGTGACCAAAGAGGAACAAAGAAAAACGTGGAGACATCTCCCGGAAACCGCACGAGGCCGACCAGCGTGATGTTTCCACTGCACCACTGGAAACTGGAGGGATAACAAACCAGCCAGAAGAAGAGGAGAAATAAGTTGAAGAGTATTAGTAGGAAATCCACTTTTAGAGGTGTGTAGCTGTAGAGACACACAATTACACACACACACATGCACACACACACAGCTTGTGAACAGGGAAACCAGCTGAGCCTCTTCTGAGAGGGGGAAAAGCGCCAGTCAGGAAAGAGAGAGAGAAATAAAAGAGTTAGATATGAAGAACCAGTGGCTCTGGAAATCTCAATCCATCTTTTTGATCTGTGTCTCATATCCCTCATCTTTGTCTCGAGGAGTTTCTGTGGTGCTGGTGTGTGTCTGTGTGTGTTTTTGGTGTGTGTTTTTGATTATTTGTGTGTTTTCAACTCACCCCACAGTGGTCCACTCGCTCTTCGTCTCCTCTTTGACCTTGACATTCGTCCTCTCAGCGTCCTCGTCCGTCTCCTTCAGTAAATCCGTCTGACTCACAGGAGACACACAGCCCTCCTCATTATCATCCAGTTGACCTTTGACCTCCAGTTCTCCCCCAGTGTCCCTCACATCGCTGGAACTGGTGAATCTTGTGTCGGCTGTTTGTTCAGTGTCTGGTGACGGACTCCTCTGATCCCCTTCATCCTCATCCTCCTGTTCACAGTCAGAGTCGAGTGGATCCTGAAGGCTCGGGCTGTTTCTGCCGTCTTCAGGTGGAGCTGAGGTTTCTGGGTCTCTGGTCTCGTGAAGCGCCGTGTCTCCACCTGAGGCTTCTTCCGCTGACACCCGGAGAAGTTCTGTTTCCAGTTTGGAAACGATCGTGTTCAGATTTTGCGTAAGGTTCTCGAAGTCCTCGGACACACTCTGGAAAGTATCACTGAAGGATTCTGAACCAGCTCCTGAACAAGAGACAAGAACAAAAGAGATTATTTAGAACATGCAAAAATACTATCATAGCAAATTTAGTTTTTCAAACTTCCCTTTTTTTAAAGCTATGTACATTCTTAACAACGATACTATACTATGAGAAAATAATATTGTGATTTATTATTTTAATGTCATTCATTTTTGTTCTCATTAAAGTATGAATATATATAAATATTTATCAAACAAAAACTTTTGTTAGGAATCTCCAAATCAAAAGAACAAGTTTTATATTACATTTTTACTGTTACATTACAACTTTACCCTCAGATTATGATTTATTTCTCATTAAACAATGACTTAATTCTCGTAATATTATATATATATATATATATATATTTATATGACTTTATTCTCAATTTTCATCTTCAATATGTCATTAATAATCCGACGTATAAGGGCAGAAAAGGACATTAATGATTGACCTACCTGCTGTGGATGCATCCTGCTGATCACCGCCCCCTGGTGGAGACCTACTGATCATGCAGGCACACTCTCTGAGGGCCTCTCTCCATGCTGCCACTCTCTCTGAGTGAAAAACTCTCAGCTCCCTCAGCACACCCAAAACCTTTTGCTTCCACTCTTCTTCCAGCTGCAGTTCATCATCTCTCCCCCTCCTCCCTTCATATTCTGCTGGACCGAGCATCCTTTCTTCTCCCCCCGTCTGCGTCTCCTCTCCTCCGCCTCCACCTGTGCATCTTCTCCTACCCACAGTCTCCTCGGGACGGACCCTGGACGATCTGTCGGCCTCACCTGCCCGAGTAGTCTCAATGGATGAGCTGTGGAGAGCCTCCTCCATCCCTCCGTCGTGAAGAGACTGGGCTTCATCCATCTGTTGCAGAGCTGATAAATATTTCCACAAAAAATATTGGAGAATAACATGAAAAATGTTCAGCAAAAAATAAAATGCTCTCTCCTGTGCACCTCCTTTTAGATGCAAAGCTGAAGGCCCCTGGTTCTGCAGTGTTGCTGTGCTCGGCCGTCCAGGAGCCAGCTCTGTATTTATACGGCTGCCAGCAATAAAGCACATTGCCAGGGCGACCCCCGGAGGCGTGGCACGGAGACACAAAAGAGGAGCCAGGAGAAAACGTTCTGTCCTCCAGACACTCCATCCCTCCATCCCTCCTTTCTTCTGTCATTCGTTTTACTGCCTGTTCGTTTCAGACAGTACAACAGAAACAGCTCCGAGGCCTCGTCCGCTCCTGGATCAGTAAAAAACAAAAAACCATCTGCTGTGTGCACTGCACCGGAGGACGAAGACTTTAGAAAGAAACTGCATCTCACTGAAACACTTTACAACATCAACACTGTCCTGTGTCACTTTGTGTGGTGTCTGTGGAATTCCTGATTTTACTGTCCTGAGACACAGAGACTGGAGGAAGCAGTCAGATCCTAAACCGAAGTGAAAACACAAATACGATCGTTAACTAAAACGACTCCATTACAAGAAGAAGAAAGACACGTTGTAAAAGCTAGACTGAAATAAAACACACAGTTGTCAAAGTAAAGGGAAATGGTGTCAAAGTGATTATTGTGAAAGAACATTGTGTTACTCCATCACATGGAACATCTCTATGGGCCTTTTTACAATGATTTTTAGACTCAGAGTTGGAAAAAAAAACTCAACTTTGCTTTAAATTTGACACAAAGAAAAGTCAAATGTCCTGAAACCGAAACACAGAAGCTGAATTCACCCTCAGTCAACTCATTTCTATGGCATTAAAAAAAGATATATCTTTATTGTCACACTGGTTATACGAGTATAGTCGAATGAAAAAAAAAGTAGAAATGTTTTTATGGAATACAATATACGATATTTAAATAAGAACACCCAGTATTAAAACAGAAGAAAACTGACTTTAGTCATTGTTGGATCGGCTCTCTGCCGCCATCAGGTGGCTGATTCTGCGACCTGCACTCTTCCACTTCATTGATTATTCATTTATTATAAGAGACGATTTTAAAAGTAGAACACAAACAACACAACCTAAACATTTAAAGAAAAATAAATTGTATGTATTTATTGATTGTTTTAACTTGCACTTCCGGTAATTTGTCTATAGCTTGATGCTCTTTTATTTGTTTATTGTTCATACTCTTACATAAGTTTTATTTTGTTAATGATATCTCTTTCACAACCCCCACTGTAATGCTGATAGTTCACATTTCTTCACGTCATTTAGTCCTATACAACATGTGCCAGTCCTATCTGGGCACAAAGATGATAAACGGAAGAGCAGTGGGTGTGATTCCAGTCAGTAGGTGTGTGTTCTCCTTCTTCTTCACCTTCTTCTATTCTTCGTGGTGTGAGTCAGGTATCAGGCTGCTGCATTCCTCTCCTGTGAGCTGGATGTGCAGCCCGGGGCCTCTGGATCAAGCTGGGACACGTACATCCCCTGTGCTCCCTCCACTCTGCTGATCACACGCACAGTTTGCGTTTTAATTGTGTAAACAGGTTCCGAAAGAAGAATCTGAAGAAAAAAAAAGTCCACCAGAGGCATTAAAGTCTATTTAACACCCTGCGGTGTCCGTTAATGGAAGAGGAGGCACGGGGCTGCGCTTGTGCCATGGTGCGTAAAAAGCTTTGAAAGTGGGCGTGCCCTGAACACAGGGAACGGAAACAGACGTGTGTGTGTGTGTGTGTTTAATGTGTGTGAGTGTGAAGCTGTGACGCTCAACAGAAACGCCAGAGCTGCACAGTATGACCGAGAGGACGTGTGTCAAGGTGCGTGGATGATACCTGAGGATTCCTCTGCAGGTGAGAGCCGCACATCCCAGCCTCAGGTGTTTCTTCATCGATCTTAACTCGACTTAGGTGCGCGCCAACGTGCACGAGGCTCATTTAACCGATGCCAGAGTGTGTGTGCTTGTGGTGCTTGGGGGGGGGGGGGGTGTTATTGTCACTTATACGTAGTTTAGGTTCCTTAGAATACGCGTAAAATAGAAAGTGAAGCCATGCAGTCATGTTTTAATAATAGTTCTCCTGTTGCAATACATCCATAGTGGCGTAACAGCCTTTTCCTGTAAGTGTGAACATACAAGATGAGCACATTTCACACGTGGTGAGCCACTGATGAAAACACACACACACACGCTGACACACAACTCAACACCGGACACAACTTTACCCCGCTACAGTTCAACTGCAAAACTTGAACATCACAGGTTTATCTTTCGTTCTCTCAAACCAGGAAGGATCCACATTGGACTTTGATACTGAAGAGGTAGGTGTACCTGTGTGTGTGTGTTGGGTGTGTGTGCATGCACGGGCGTGTTGCTGTGTGTGACTCACTCTTGTCTAAGCATACCTGAAGTGTAGTGGAGAGGAAGAAAGAGAGAGAGGCACTGTGTAGAAGTGAGGTCACACAGACACACACCTCTCCTGTGCTGGCAGCTGGTTTTGTGTAGTAAACAATATCTTGTGTTAACAAATTGCTGTTATTGTTTGTCAGTGGTTTGTGTGTGTTTGTGGTATGGTGTCCCTGAAGTGCAAAACACAAAAGACGGCAACAAATATTGGTCTTTGTGTTTTATTATTTGTCATTATCTGTTCTTATTTGCAGTTGTTTTCTTAGTTGATGTTGTGTTTTTCTCTTTTGTCGTGTTGTCTCATTCTCTATTATGTTTTCAGACTTGTTATTGTCTTTTCCTATTTTCCGTTTTGTTTCTTTACTTGCTGTTTTGTTTTCTTATTTGCTATCATGTGTTGTCGTTGTGTTGTTTTCATTGCTGTTGTGTTTTGCACTTCAGGACCACCGTAGAATGCAGTTACAGACACACACACACACACACACAACTTCCCATGTTCTCCCCTTGTTAAATGACATTGTTTTTCTTTCTGCTCTATCGATCCCCACGCTCTCTGGGCCGTGACACCAGTAGGCAGCGGCCGTTGATCACACAACTTCTATTTCAAGGCCTTAAACAGCGCTTCACTAAAAAGAGTGAGGTTGTGCGATGGCGTGCAGCTGCGTGAGTGGGCGTCGAACCGCTATAAGGCAGAGATGTGGAGCAGGGGCCGGGGTCAAATGCGAGAGAGAGCTTTGGCGTGTGTCTGGTCTGGCTGCTAGCCAACACGGGTCCTTGCATGAGCCACGCAGGCCCCTTGTTTTCAGCACTGCTCATTGTTGTGAGTTGAGCAGGGATTTTTAATTCCCCCCCCCCCCCTGCAAGCTCAGTGCTAATCTAATAATACAAAGGTGTGGTTTGTGCTCACACGATGATAAAATGCTGAGTACAAAAAACATCAAATGAGGAGATAATCTATGTTTTCACTGATTTCATATTTGAAATTTGATCAAAGGGACAGATCCTGCCTGTGTTCGTTACAGCAGTAAAACCATCAAACACACAAACACACCCACACACACACCGAGCTTAGTTCCCCGAAAGCAGAAGTAACGCCGCTTTATAGCCGCTGCACCTAAAAGAGAAGTGGACGTGAGAAGATGGTTTGGACGGTGTTTGAATCGTCCTGCGAGTTTCAAGTTCGTGTGTGAGAGCAAGATTGCAAGACGGATGAGGAGGTAGTCTGAGTTTGACACCGAAGATAGATGGTGTGGAGAGATTAACAAGTCGACTTTCCACCAGAGCAAGTAGCTGTTGCTCCCGAGCTGCAATACACAGCTGACATTTTCAAAACCCCAAAAGGTGTTCTCATCGAACCTTTCGTTTGCTCGGTGTAAATATGGTAACTGAAACTGTGAAGCCATGTGTTGATGGTGGCTCTCCGTTTCCTCGTAGCTGTTTCATGCAGGTTCATCCAGGAGTGTTGCATGTTTGGGTTCTGTTGATGTGTGTGTCTGTGTGTGTGTGTGTGTGTGCTCACTTTTTTCCAGGATGGACAGTAGATGCATCTTGAAAAACATGGAACACTGTAAACAAAACGTGTTGTGTTCATGTGTTTTGAGTGTTAAAACAAAAAACCTGACTCCTTCTCCAATTTCTGCAAAAAGAAGTTGTTTCCGGTGACATGAATAATTTAAGACGCACAATAAATTAACCCGAAAAATGTCAGTATTGGCGAGAGATCGACAAACTCTTCTGAGAAACAGTTGAAGTGTCGAAAGTGTAAAAATTAGAAGGGTAAATTATGTTTATTGATTCACAGGATGACGTCAACAACTCGTTTAATCCAGTACCACATTTTTCGCAGACTTTTAGAGCTCATATCCCTGTTGTCATTCTTTTATGCTAAGCTAAGCGTCTTGTCTCCATGGCTCGACCTTCAGATTTAACAGACAGACACGGAAACTCTCATATCATTTTTCTCATGCCACTCGTGGTAAGAAAGTGAAAAAGTCAATTTCCCCCAAAAATGCCAAAGCGTCCTGTTAATGAGGTCACACAGATCCACAGCTCAGATGATTCACTTCATAGATGTGATATCTCAAGCTGAAATCCAAGCCTTACAATTTGAACTGCAGAACTCTCCTCTAAGACAAAATCAATATCCACTTTGGAAAATTTTGGCTTGTAGGGTAAAAGAAGAAAAAATGCCTATCACCAAAGTCTCTCAGATATTTTAAATTATTCCTGTTTGAGTTAATGGATGTTTCAAAGGTTAATAATCCTGTCTCTGGTACAAGAGCGGAGTCATGAACTTAGATCCCAGTAAAAGATTACACTTTGTTTGATGGTGCATGCAGCTTCATGAGATCGCAGCAGTCATCTTCAACCATCACTTACTTTTATCTGGTTTTGTGTCTATTTGGTTTTAGGTCGGACCCCAACGTCTTCTAAAGGTCGGTGATGATGTGGCAGATCTGAATAAACAGAGCGCCATGTCGGAGCCTCCGGATCCCAGCCAGGAGATAGTGGAGTGGCTGTCCACCCTCCGTCTATCCCAGTATATCCCCTGCTTCCAGGAGGCAGGATACCAGTTTCTGGAAGACTGCGAGGACCTCACAGACGAGGACCTCCTGGAGCTTGACGTCCTTCCAACGGGACATCGCAGGCGCATCCTCCGCAGTTTGGAAGCGCTAGGGGTGAACGCTCCTAGTGGTGGATGGGATGAAGAAGATGAAGACGAGGAAGAGGAGGAAGGTGCACAGAATGGGAGGCGCAGGAGGAAGCCAGTGCCACATCCCAGACACATCTTCTTAAAGGACAAGAAGAGGGGGCATTCGTGTCAGCACAATCCGCCAAAGGACAAGTGTCAGTATGAGACTGAGGGGAGTCAGACTCTACCTCCAGGAGCAGGACTGGGAATAGAACCTGGGGACAGGAACCTCCCTGTACCTCAACCTGCCCCACGCGATCCCCACAACATCAAAACATCCAAATCTGCACCTGCCCTCATCCCTCCTTCAGTGTCCTCCTCCTCCTCCTCCAGCAGCAGCAGCAGCGAGTCTCTCTGCATTTCAGGAATGCCCTCAGACTGGGAGGTTCAACCCGAGGACCCTCCTGATGAAAACCCCCGCCCAGCGACGACTGAACACCAGGCGGGGTTTCAGGGGGAAATGGTGGAGAACTCCATCTATGAGGCGCAGCCCAGTTTTAAGAATCGTGCGGGTCCGCGGCCGACTCGCTCCTACAGGCTGAGGCACCGGCCCGTTCCCAAGATCCCGATTCAGAGCATCCTGCCATTTCACGACAAGTAAAGTTTATTTGCTTATTAATTATCTGTAGTGGAAATGTTCTCTAACATGTTGGCAGAAAAGGCTTTTCAGTTTCTTATATATTTCTTAGAGGAGGGAGTTGGATAAGAACATTGATCCCACTGTACCTGACCCAGTGATTAGAGCAAATGTGGAGAAAGCCAGAACACATATATTGAGTATACTGTAGGTGGCAGTAATGTATCATATGGTGTCTGAACTCCTTTTAAATCAGAAGAAGAAGAAGAAGTAGTGCAGAGTTGTAGGCACCATAACAGTCACCTGAGCAAAGTTATTGCAGCACGGCATGAATTTGATCATTTTATGGTGAAGGCATGATAACAAATATGAAGGAGTGGACGAGCCTGGGTGTTACCATCAGCGGATAATTGTTTGTAGCCATTAAACACTTATCATCTGGAGTCTGAAGATTCTGGTGCCTCACAATTACACACACATTTCACCTGCACTATAACACACACGTTTGATCAGTCTGTTATAGGAGAGACGTTTTCTGTGAAGAGAAGTTTGATCACAGGTCGAGAAAGTCCTCGTTTGCTGTTTCCCACTATAACCAGTCTTTTTTTCGGTTCCTGCTTTTTTACCTGCTGCCAGTTTAGTTACTTTGCATTCTTACCCAACTCCCAGCAAGAGAGGGAATAAGTGTATTTCCCAGAATGTCAAAACTATTTTTTATTAAGTTTGACTTTATGAGAGTTTATGAGCGGTTTCCCAAAACGTATCAAACAAGTTGGAATAGAACGGTTTAAACAAAAGAAGCCCCTGAAGGGAACACACTTGGATGGTGCCGTTCTCGCTTCACATTCACTTTGTCACCAGTTGAGAACCTCCTTAATTTTCAGTTCTCCATTCATATTATCTTCATACTATACATTGTTGGACGTTTGAGCTGTGAAACTTTCTCTCAGAGTTTCACGTCTCTATTCTAAATGTCTCTACAAAGCACGTGGCTGTACCTGTTTTTTCCCATTACGTGCATGAATTGCCGGTTCTGAATCACTGATCTCTCTTCCTCCTCAGGAGCACCGCACCGGCGCAAACCACCGGCCCCGAACACGTCACCGGCTCCGAAGGTCCCCCCGGTGCAAACGGCACACAGAGAGGTACACGCCGTCTCTCAGCCGCATCCGCTTCATCCCCGCCATGAATATTTCATTCGCCGGTAGAGTCGGTGGTGGCTGTTGTTTGCTCGGATGAAAGACGGGAGGGGGAGAGATGTGGGTGGGGCGGGGTGGGAGGGCGGGGGAGCTCGGCGGCAGTGTCGCGGGGAACGGCGTCGCCCCGGTTTCAAGCGCTCACCTCCCGGGAAATAATCTCTCTCACATCTCGTCCCTGGTTAAGACCCTGGCGCGTGACGTCTTTTCAGAAGTTGTTTAACTTTGCTGACAACACACCCGCTTGTAGTACAACCAGTACAAATACATATTAGGATTTTGCTCCCCCCCCCGAGCTGTACTTACCGGGGGCCCAGTCGACCCTCCTGTCTCATCTGACGAGGCAGCTCGTGATGTACCTGAGCTGCTGCTGTGATGCCTCTGGATGAGAACAGTCTGGAGTGGCGTGCGGGAAACCCCTGAGAACCAGTCACTCTTTTTGGGAAAACCAGTTGACCCCTTTGTGACATGGACTCTGGCAACGTGCATCAACAGATTGTCGAGGCCTCGTCTGCGCTCTTTGTTCCGTGTTCCTTCTCGGCAGCGGTCTCTCGGCAGGCCTTGTTTTGCCAACTCTCTCTGTGTGAGCGGAACAAGACGGGGAGCGAGAGAAAAAAGAGAGAGAGACAGTGAAGTGGTTTGGGAGGGAGGGAGGGAGGGAAGAGGAGATGGATGCAAAGCAGGCTGAGAGACGGAGGAAGAGAGGGAGGCGAGGCGGTCCCAGCGCTGGGAGACGGGGAGCTCGGCTGGCACGATGAATCCCCCCCCCCTCACAGCGAGGCATTGTCTGACTTCTCCTTTCATCCGAGCATATTTGAAGAGTTTTACTCCGAGATGAGATCCCGAAGTTGTAATATATATATATGTGTAACATCGTAATCTCACAGAGCGATTGTGGTAGTCGATGAAAACTCACGGGAAGAGGGGTCGGTGGAATTTAAATTGACCCCATCTCTTCCTGTTGTGTTTCTTCAGCAGCCTCGGAAGAATATTCAACAGTAAGTAGATGTGAAGGTGATGGTATTTCATAAAATGGGCAGGACTCAAACGCAACAGCCCAGGGGGTTGATGGGAATATTCTATTAGTAAAACCACTGTGAGTGATTGATCAAGGGTTTGTTGTCCACTCATGCAAACATTCGTCTATGTTGCGGCACTCTTCTATATGAGAAAGCGGCACTTTGCAATTTGGGGTTCAGTATCTTGCCCGAGGACACGTCGGCATTCGGAATGGGGAACACTGGGATCGAACGGCCGACCTTCTGGTTAGAGGTCGACCGCTCTAACCCCTTTTTGTGTCTCGCCTCCATCACGACAACGGAGAGCGGAGGGTTGTTGTCCTCGGACTGCATCATCTATTGAATATTATTCCAAGGCCGAAGCAAAGTGATGCTTTTCCACAAATAATAAAATTAAAGTAAAATGCAAATCAGGTCCAATCAGGTACATTCTATTTTTTAGTATTCAAGTTCTTTCTTCTGTAAACTTAAAGAAAGAAAACATGAACAAATTTAATTATCATTAACATTATAATCCTCATTATTATTATGTTGAAAAAACTGCAAAAGAAAATGCCCCTCATGCTTTAATTCTGGGAATTTGTGACTGAAGTGACACATTTCCAGTTGATTAATGTGAATATAGTCGGTGGCAGTTTTGTGTATCGGCCCTGCTTGCCATGCAGTGACACGGATAGATGGCTCTAGCAAACCGATCTGTAACTCCCCGGCTTCAAAGCAGAGGGGCTTCATTCAGAAACAAATCAATCTCCTCGGTCCCTCCTCGATCAATCTCCTCACTGACTCCTCACCAAGCTGCATCGAGGTCGCTTTCCCCAGACAGAGACTCCGGAGCGAGCCGATAAAGAAGCAGCGTGGTCGACTGAGAGAAACAAAAGGCAGGAGGCTGGAGGACGGAGCCAGCGAGGGAAGAGCAGAGAGGAATCAGACAGGAATTGAGTGCAGCCGGGGTCCAGTGGCCTTGGGAGGTGGCCCGAGGGCCGGCTGATAGATGATGATCGATGGTTGCCGTCTGCCTGCAGAGCCTGTCCACTCTGTTGCTGCGGATTCGATCATCAAATAAACAGACCTTCATAAAGTGCACCCAGCCCAGGACGCGACCTTTGTGACATCCTGTATCGGCCTGCATTGTTTTGGAAGTGCGTGTCCATAAAGCTTTAGAAAGCACTGCATTCACATCTGTGAGGGCTGGAATGTGACTCGGCTTATTTCTCCGTCCATCCTTTTCATGCCTGCGGTTTTTCTCCCAAGGCAGCGTCGTGTCTGAGGGTGTTTCGATCTTTGACCGCCGGTGTTTGTGTGTTTGTGTGTGTGTGTGTGTGTCTAGCCCTGTGGCGGTGTCTCCTGACCCTCGCAGTGCTCAGGAGAGGCCGGTGTCATTTTTCACAGAGACATGCAGCCTCCCACGCAGGGCGGCCCCGGGGTCTCCAGACTAATGGTGTCTGGTCGGAGTCTCTTCCTCGCCTGGCACTGTCCACTCTCCCTGCAGGAGCCAGGGCGGAGGAGTGGCTGTGGCAGGGACTCGGTCAGTTTGTGACTGACTGAGGTGGATCCTACTTTAGGTCTGGTGACGTGTAACGTAAATAACCGGTATGAAAGGCGGAGCAAGGGACCGTAAGTTAGTCTGAGTCGGTCCAGCGCCAATGAACAATGATTCTGTTCGGTTCACTTGCAGTGTAAAACTTTTTTTCTCATTTGTTTTGACTTTATGAGCTGTTGGGGAAGTTGACACAGCATTAATAAACAATATAAATGAAAAGCAGAAGTGCCTTTTGTCTGTGCCAATCTGAGGGTTTATCCACAAAGGAGGTTTTGCTGGTAATAAAAATAATTACAGTGGCAATGAAATTATTGAAATTCTTTGGATGGACTAAATATTTTTTTCTTGCTGTTTTAAAAAGGGAATACGGGAGCCATTGATGTTCGGCACACGCCCATCTATTAACCAATGAGTGTACAGTATACTCAGCATACACAGGTGATATCAACAGGATGTCATCCAAAAGTCTAAAGTGCCCTGAGTCGCAATTTGAAACTAACCAATCAAATTTAAATGCAACAAAGACATGGACCTTGGTTTTGTGCTTTCAGGTGTGAAAAGGCCCGAAGGCGTCTACAGGCCTTCACACTGTGTTCTGCAAGGTTCAATTCCCAATGACTAAACCACCGCTGTGTTGTCCCTTTGTCCTTTTTAGCTTCCATTCCAAAGTCCTCGACGCCCATCGCTCCCTACGGAGAGACGTTCCTGTACAACAACCCTGATAGCGCTGAGGTAAGAGAGCACACACACACACACACACACACACACAGACACACACACACTCCCGCTATTGGACAGTGAGCAGCAGCTCAGCAGAGAGGAACAGCAATTGTCAGATCTTCAGCATCATCTGAGGTGTTGCAGCCCGCACGCCACACATCCCTCTCTGTGTTAAAATGTCACTGTGGTCGCACGGCGGAGTGGAAACTGTGCTTGTTTCGGTTTGACCCCCGGGGTTAATAGAAAATGTCGCCTGGCCACGAAAGTTAACGTAGCTCAGTGCGGCAACACGATAACGGTGTCTGACCGAGAGATGGATTCATCTGATGCTAATCTCCTCCGTGCTCTGCAGGGCCAAGCCGCTAAGGAAGGGCTGCAGCAGGGCTTTAAGGAGAAGATGAAGCAGAGGAAGCTGAGGTATGGTGTTCTGATGTAATACTGCTGCCTCATGCCCCCGATGTGTCACTTCATATTTCCTGAGAAACGACCCGTCTGTATATGGTCCTGTAGCTTCATCTTAAAGTGTACATGCAGTCTTATAGTTGCACAACCACAAAGTTCTACTTTGGTTTTTAACCACTTGTTGACCTCCATCCACAGCATTATTTCATATGTTCACGGATTCATATTCAAAAATATGAATCCGTGACTAGGAAGCGATTCTGAAGCTGCATTCAAAGTAAAATGATTAAGAGTAGTAAGGGTGAATTTATGGGGATTAATTACCTTATTATGATTATTATTACCTGTGAAAGAATAGTTTGACTATTGAGTATTTAATTGTAGATTTGAAAGAAATAAAAACTATTTAACCTGTTATATACATATTCATATATTCAAAAAAATATTTAACATAAACATGTTTATCAAAAATGGTCATCGAGAACTTTTGGCTCCACTTTTGGGGCGCTTTCGTGTCGGCCGTCTTTTTGTATCACCTGTGGTTGGTGCACTGGGACGTCACGGTTCTTCATCCCAGTACCCAGCACAACACGTGTCATGTTTGTTCACACAGAAAAAAGCCACCTAGGCAGAAGGAGTCAAAAGAAAACGACTCTGCACCGGCAGCCAAAGAACCGGACCCCTTCAAAGACGAGTATTCAACAGTGGACGAGTGTGCCGGCATTTTGCCCCGAGCCTCTTCGGACAAATGTTTCGCCCTGAACCCCGATGGCCCTGCTCCTGGTCCGCCTGCCACTGGCCCCAACGACGGCTCCATGATCATGGTGGAGTGTGACCTCTACCAGGAGTCTGCGGAGGCTCTGGGGGGCGTCACCAGGAATGCCTTGCCCGACATCTCCCCCTACGCCTGCTTCTACGGAGCGCCCAAACGCCAGGTGCTCAAAGTGGGCTGGCTGGACAAGCTGTCGCCTCAAGGGTGAGTCCCACTGCTAGAGAGGATGATGAATTTAATGAGAGGTTCAGCTCAGATTATCAGACGTTAGAAATGCCCTCTTCATCTGATGTAACGATACGTGGGCCTGCACTGAATCCTCAACACAGACACTTTTTACTCTCCACTCTGCCCAGGTCATAAATATTCATTTCCCATTTAGATCAGTGCACGTTCTCTCTCTCTTTTGACTACAACCTCTTACATCAACAAACCAACACATGCCAGTAAAGGGACAGAGGAGCTTCACGGTCCACAACCCACTTCCTGTTTCGTCAGACCCTCTTCTTTCTGCACCCTCCTCTTTCTCTCCTTGCTCCTCTGTCTTTGATGATTATTTAAAACTCTTAAAAAGCATTAGATACAGACGCCTGGGGGAGATCTTTCCATAATGCATGGGCCTATTGAAAGGGCAGGAGTGGAAGATGGGAGATATCCCTGCTGCATTCAGATGCACAATGTATCGACTTTCGTTTAGTTTTGCCTTTTCCTCACACGGCTACGTTTCCCTACCCAGGGTCTCTTACTCTCTCCGGCTTCCTCTTTATATTCTCCTTCACCAGCTGATTTGCATGGGTTTGGCAAACTGCCTCCATTGCTGTTGAATATTCCAACCTGAAAGTAGCCATTGGTTTTGACTGTGCTAATTGGCATCTGTTGATAAAACTCTTGACATTAATGAATCAGTGGCACTCTCTGTTTCGCTGGAGAATCATTCACCCGCTCCCTGGCTCGACGGTTGTTGACATGTCCTTTGTTTGCTTGTCGAGGCCGATGAGTTTATCAATCTAATTTTTGATCTCAACTCTCCTCTGCAGAAAATGTGTTTTTCAAAGGAGGTGGATGCGGTTCGACGGCGAGAGTCTGGCCTACTACAACAACGACAAGGTAGGCGTGAGGAGAACACAAGCACTAATGGTCGCTAACACCTTGAGACCTGTGGGGATTTAGATTTTTATAAAATTTCAAGTTATATCCTGGGTTGTCTGGGGTAATCGAGGAAAACAAGCCCTGACCATGCGTGTCAGTTACATGATAACACAAACTGCTGAAGAAACCTTTCCCTCTGTGTGTTTGAGACTCTCATCTACCCACAAACATCATTTTTAAATGACCAAACCTGAGTTTTTTTCAACTGCTCTGGTTTCTGTTTGGGAAACTATGACATCACATCCTTCCCACTGTTGCAATACCTGCGGTTATGTACCAGATCAAATGTAACATCACTGCAGCACATTACTGACATGCACTGACATCTGCGTTGCCCAATATTGCTCTGACCACAGTGCTCTTCTCTGGTTTTTTATTGGTAGAGTTCTAAATATATATCACCAACTTGTGGCCGGACATGCTTGTTTGCGTTTTTGTGGTCCTTATTGCTTTTTCATTTTGTAAAAATAAAGTTCATGTGGACAGATATTTAAAAAAGGGGTGGGCAATGATTAGTCCATTGACGTGTAGACAAGACATCAGTCCAGGTCACAGTACCTGCATCAGGCTCAGTTCATTTTTATTTCTCGGGTTGAAATGAAAGATGCAGCCTTAGCAGCACTCTAATGCACATGTTCACCCCCCCTCCCCCCCCCCCCGCACCCCACCCTGCTGACACGCTCGCTTGCGAAGTCAATCTCCCCAATGCGTTACAGAAATCCATACCATGGGGGGGGGGGGGGGGGGGGGGGACTGAGCTAAGTTGCCGCTCTCTTCCTCCTCCTCCCTCTCATTGTCGTCATCATCATGATTAGCTTGGCACGCGTGACGGGCCGGCGCTCTCTGTGCCCGTCCAGCCGCACGGCAAAGTACATCGATGTTGGCACCTGACCAGAGAAAGAAAGAGAGGAGGGGAAAGAAGGGAGGGACAGAACTCTCTCTCTCTCACTCTCTTTTTGCCTCCCTCAGCATTTCGTCTTCCCTGCATCTCTCTTCTCGCTCCTTCTTCCTGACGGTTGAGCTAGCGTTGCCCTCCTCCTCATCATCAGGAGGGAGGGAGGAGGGAGAAGGAGGGATCATCGGGGTAGAGTACCACCCATATTCATAAACTGGTTTTGAGAGCAGTCGTCACTTTATGTGAAAATAAGCTTTTTCTTCACTCATCAATACGTAAATTGAAATCTGTCTGGTGACAAATCACGTCTTCTGAATCACAATCCGCTCACTCAACAGTTGGCACCCTGAAAAACTTGAATCATGTAAATTGTGTGTTTTTAATATGCAGTGCCAAAATGTTGTGATCATAAAAGGTTCCAGGTGGTGTCCCCTCTTCTTGCGATCTTTTCCACGCAGCTCTGCTTCATTCTGAGGACATGCTCAAGCCTCCGACATCTGATCGCTAGCACCCCCCTCTGGCTCTTAGTCTTCTTTTACAGTTCTTTATTTGAGAACTTTTTCAGATTAGGAAACAAGATTCAGGGCAGCAAGTTGATGCAGCTTTCACCACTGTCCTCTTTAAGAAACAACGGGCGAAAACATTAAGCACATGATCTTTTATTTGAAGAACCACAAAAACAATTCAAAGTGTTGTATTCAGTGATTTGAAGCGATTCTCGAGCGAACCACAACCCGCTGGACATGATGTGCTTTGCCTTTGTGTTCTCACGAATGACCGTTGGCTGCTCTGTCGCCCGCCCTGCGTGTTTGTGTGTGAGCAGTGACCTCGGCGCCCCCCCCCCCCCCCTTCAGGGCCTGCTCATTTTCGCTGCAGCAGCACCGCACAACATCACAATCAATGATGTGGGACCTGTCTGATGCCTGCTCGTTAATCACTTACTAATTATAGCCCTCCATGCTCTCTCTCTTTCTCTCTTTCTCTCTCTCTCTCTCTCTCTAATCACCATCGTTTTCTCTTTCCATTGCATTTGTTGCTTTGTTTATCACGACACGCGCCGTCACCGGCAGAGCGGGAATCGGCAGGGAGGCCACCGAGTCAGCACTCTACAGTCCCTGTGACTGTCGGATGAGGAGGCGCAACACTTTGTGGAAAGATGAAAGTTTGCGTGTGTGACTGTGTGTGTATGTGTGTGTGTGTGTGTACAGTGGTTGTTGTTTAGACTTTTTAAAAGTCATCCTGCCAATGTGACTCCGGGAAAGCAAGAGGGCTTCATCACCCCCCCCCCCCCCCCCGTGTGCCACCCAGCGCCTCCTCCACGGGGTGAGCACAGGGCGACGGGAAGATTGCGAGGAAGTCTGTCGGCACGGCTTTACATTGGCAGTTGAAATACGAGTTGGAGGGTTTTAATAGTGCAGAGACGTGTGTGTGTTTGTGTGTCTGTGTGTGTGTGTGCTATAATTGCTACGCTACTCACACCACATAACCTTTTGTTTCATGTGTTTTTCATGTTGACACACGGGTTCAGAATCTACACGGCAGATCTCAGAGGAGTCGTATTGATTATAACACTGTGCAACTGGAGCAAAATGAGACTGGGCCCAGTGTCTGGTTGCACTGGAACCATCTCAGGCTCTGTTTAATCTAAGTCTCACTAAACTGGTCTTGAACTAGCTTTATTATAAACTGAGATTATTCAGCCTGACATCATCTGCATCGCCCTCTTATTCCATCTCAACAATAGACTCTTTATAAAGATGGATGATGTGTCTCATCTTCTTCCAACTCTAAAGAAATGAGGCCAAAATACACCAGATCCAAACACCGCCATCTTGCGATGATGTGATGAAGCCGTGGTATCGATAATACGCTTTTCTCCCATTTTACAGCATCATAAAAACTAATTATGACCAAACTTAGTAGAATAATGAACGCTTGGACAAACTTCGGTGGGATGAGAACTACTTTAAATGACAGAAAGCTTTGGAGAAGAATTCATTTGAAGTGTACTGTGTTCCAGCCACTAACATGGAGGCGGAAAAAATCATTGGAGCAGCTTCACAAACAAAAAGCCTGACTGGAATCGCAAATTGCTTTTGGCTTCTTCAGTAGAACATTTTTGGAAATTGCTTCCAAGAATGTATTTCAAGCTCTAGGCCAAAAAATCTGTTCCGACATGCATGTTATTATTATTAAATGTAAAATATATCAACACGGTCCGATCGGTTTATGATGTTTATCGTCTCTTCTCGACTCGCACACACGAAAACAAAAAACTCCTCCCGAGTCAAAACGTTCCCATGCCTGATCCCTTTCTCAAACTTACAACACCCCCCCCCCCCCCAAAAAAAAGAAACCTCCCTTCCCTTCCAGTTCGAAATCCGCTGGGATCCGTCAGCCCCAGACAGAACTAATCGCACTTAATCACCGTCGCAGCTTGAAGGTTTCTGGCCGCTGTGATGTCATCACCGGCGGTGGCGTGGGAGAGTAGCGAGATCCTCGATCTCACTTCTCCCTCTCCGCCGTTCCGTCCAATCCGCCGTTCACACCCCCTCTCGACGGATTTCGTTGACAAGTGGGGATTGAGTCTTGCAGGGGGGGGGGGGGGGGGGGGGGCAGGCGCTTTGGACCAGGGATGGCGTCCCCAGGCTCCTGCTGTGGTGTCGTTTGTGTGTCTGTGTGTGTGTGTGTGTGTGTGTGTGTGTGTGTTTGAGGAAAAACTGTCCAAAGTCTGGCTTTAGGGCGGCGAGAGGAGGAAGTGAGGAGGATGGCTGCGAGGGATGAAGGGATGAGAGGACCGGGGGGGGAGGCTGGAATGGGGGCCAGAGGGGAGATGAGTTTTTTTTTAGGATTGGGGATCAGTGCGAGTGTGTCAGTCTGGCTGATTGTGTGTCTATCTGACGCCACAAAGCTCTCTCTCTCTCGCCAAAGCCCGAAAGCCCCTCTGCTCACTCCCTTCTGTGTCCTCCCCAGACGCCGGCGTTTTCTGTAACAACCCAAAACTGTGTCTGTGTTATTTTTTTTTCTATCTGGTTCCTGTTATTTATGCCTGCTTTCAATTCCATCACCAGATCTGCGCTCCCTTCAGGAGAAATCTGGAGCATGTACTAGAACTGGAATGTACTAGTATTAGAATTGTCCTTACTTTTATCTCATGGTCTGGTACTTTTCCAGATATTCATATCCTGCTGGCATTTAATATGTATGAGGTCTAATCATTAGGCGATTTTTAAGAATATATATATATAATAAACTAAATAGCTCTTAACCCCCTTAAAGCTGTACTAATATTAATATTGGAGCAAGACAGATATGGATTTTTGCAGGCTGATGCAGATATTGGCTAGTAAAAACTATATATGTATATATATATATCGGTCAATATACATACGAATAAATCAACACTAACTCCTAAGATGTTGTTATCAAAGCCTTATGACAAAGAACTGTAAGAGAGGCTTGACATTTTACATTTAACCCTACATTTCATAGCTATAGATAATAAGAAAATACAAATAGAACTAAATATATAGAGCTTCAGATAACACATGATGAAAAGGCAAACATAAATCTTCTCATCATTTAATATATAAAATATAACATTCCTCAGCAGGACAGTTCGCCTCATATCTACTGAGCGCTTCAGCTTCACTCGGCTCATTGTTTGGTTTTTGCTCCTGGCCACTTCCCCGGTTAGATTCCCTCTGACAGCTCTCATCAGCTCTGCCCCGGCAGACCACTGAGTGCTGCTGTACTCACACAAACAGCAGGTGGACTGAGTTACTGACTTTCTGCTGAATATTGCTGTAAATCCAGCAGCTGCAGAGACACATATTTCCTTCAGGAGGAGAAAATTCGGACTTGGAATCATCGTGAGGGCGTAAATCAAGACTTCAAATGAATGTTAGCGTTGCTCCTGATCAGATGCATGTGTGTAAAAGCTACTTAATTAGGTGGCAAAGTTTTATTTTGGTGTTTCCCGCTTGTTGCTCTCCCTCATAATGGAAAACAAATGTAACGGTTGCAGTTTTAAATGAGATCTGTCTAATAATGAGGGTCTTGCTCTTGCCGTTAGAGTTACTATTTTAACGATTTTTATGAAATACAAGTGTAGCTATCGTGAAATTGGATATTACAACGGTGACTGAGCCTATTACAAGTGGAATAATTGCACTCTCTGTGTATTTGCAGTATTTGAGGCTGGAAGTATGTGACAGTGTTTCTGGAAAACAGTGATATCCGCAAATGATGCACAATCCTGATCAGCAATGTGCTTGTGAGTGAGCATCTCTATCACTCATCAAAAAACTGCTTCCACAGAACAAGTCAGCGGCCATTTTTTTGTGCAGTTTCTGACATGGGGATCATTTTTGAAAATATTGCAGGGTTCCAGTCAGGAGCTGTTGGAGGGAGAGCTGCGGGCGTTGGGGCTGCGCACCTCCAGCTGCCTCCCTCCTCTCGCTGGTATCACCACACTCTTATTCGTGTGCAGCTTCAAATCCAGTCCTCACAGATGCAGTTTGTCTCATTTCTTTACTGAATCAGTCGTTTTCTTGAAACTGCTTCTGGATTCCTGTTCGCTGTTGCCACCAGCAACTACAGGTGTCACTGAAACGCTACCGCTCTCAATTATTCAATCCCAGAACAATAGAATAACAATGAAACTGTTATATATATATATACACACAAGCTCTGCATGGACACACACTTTTGATATAATAATTGTGTTTGACCTTTACAATGGAACTAATTGGTCTAATAACACCAATTTGAAATAATAATGTCAAAATCCATTCATCTGCAAGATTTGCAACTGGCTTAACTAACCAACTAACTAACCCCTAACCTGTGTAACTCACTTTGACTTGGCCTGACACTTGTATTCTCTCTGAACTGCACCATCTTCTAAATGTTTACCATGAGTCACCAGTCAGACACTGAAGCGGCTGCGTTACTGCTCACAAGCATTTTGCGGCAGATAACTGCAGTACCCAACTTTGACCAGCTGGTGTCCTCATGCCTCCATTGAAAAGCCGATTGCATGAGAAGCTGCCAGAACCTGAACTCCCTCCCCCCCCCCCCCCCCCCCCACATCACTGTACGCCTTAGCTGCACCGCTCTGCCTTTAATTGTTTCCTGAAGAAGTTTACTGGTTTTGTTCTTTTTCGGAAAGAATGGAGACGTTGTGTTATTCACACAGGATAGGGCCTCCCCCCCCCCAAAAAAAAAATAAAAAAAATAAAACAACCCTGGGTTTCTGACAAACGTTGGGAGGTTACAATGAGAGGTGGCGATACGGGAGCAGCTAAGAGTGAGAGGACGTGGGAGTGAGCGTGGGAGGAGGAGTCGGGAGGAAATGAGTGTGGAGGAGATCTTTGGCAGGGGGAGGTGAGTCAGGTGTGTCTGTTATTGGAGAAAGAGAGATAGTTAGACTTCATTGCCTCCTTTGCCGTCTGTCCTCTTGGGATAAGTCTATAAAAACAACATGCGTGTGTTTGTGTGTTTGTGTGTGTGTGTGTGTGTGTGTGTGTGTGTGTGTGTGTGTGTGTGTGGGCGGCTGCTGCAGTGCACGTTGTTGTGTCTGACTCCAAGCTGACCGCTTCCTTTCATCGTCGCTCCGCCCGTCAGGAGTATTTACAGATGCACGTCTCACAATTAAAACATGACCCCAAAACTAGAATTTAAAACAATTAATTACCGTTAACCCATACTGGGGTTGTAATTATCAGCACGCAGCCGCTATGCTACACACACACACACACACATTTAGTTTCTCCTCTCCTCACCTTCCCTCAACTTCCGTCTAAATTTAGCGAGAGAGAACGAGGGGGAGATATTACTGTGAAACTCCTGGGGAGAAGAAATGCGCCCGGCTGCCTGTCAGTAATTAGGTTGAGCCACTTCTTGCCATTGTTAACATCCTGCTTTAATATGAGAAGGACCCCTCCCTGACCCCTTCTCAGGCGCCTCCATTCCTCCGCGATGTCTCTCTCTCTTTCCCACACGCCTCCCTCCTCTCCCTCATCTGCATCTCTCTCTCTCTGCTCGTCATTATGGATTTGGATTTATGCTTTTTCTTTTTTTCCCTTCTGTCCTCCTCCTCCTCCTCCTCTTCGACTTTATCCGTTTTCCCTTTTGTGCCGGATCTCTTCACGCCGCTTCCATTCTCTCTCTCTCTCTTTCTCCCCCCCCCCTCTCTCTCTCTCTGCCCTCTCCTTGGCCTTTCACACAGACCTAATTTCATTTTTTTTCGTCATTTCACGCTCTCTCCCTCCTTCCATCTCTCCCTCCATCCATCCGTCCATCCATGCATCCATCCATCCCCTTCACCCCTGCTCTCTCTGACAGTGCTGCCTGCCATATTTTTTGGCAGCATGGTCTCTAGAAATGAGCTTTTGCGGAGGGCAAGGTCACAAGCTTAATTAACAAAGGCGAGAGAGGAGTCAGAAGTTCACTCGTCTTTTTTTTCCCTTCTTCTTCTCCTCTCTCCATTCATCCTTCCTTTGTCTACGTCACACGCTTGGACTTTGGCGATACGATGAACCACATGAAGATGGACAACCAAAGAGTCTCGATCACAATGTCGGTGGCTGTGCTGCACCACAGCTCACAAATCCTACCTCCTCCATGTTAGTGAATAGTTCATGGGCCAAACTAAAAAGTAAAATGTAACCGTTGAATACTTTCTTCCCCTCCTCTCTCTTTTCTTTAGTATAACCCAGTGATTCTCAAGTCTCTGCAGAGCCATAATGGTCTGTCCCCAGTCCCTCTGCTGCGAGAGCATTATAATCTCCGATGTTCTTGGCTTCCTCCAACTGCTTTTAAAGGCGTCTCTCTCTCTCTCTGTTAGATTTGCCACGTCATGTTTTGAATACTGATCCGATGGCAGCTCCGTTCTCTCCCGGCCTCTTTCAGGAGTGATAATGTTGAGGTTTGATTTGTCTTCTTTTGCCCTTTCTCTCTTTCTCTCTCTCTCTCTCTCTCCACATTGACAATGACCCAGTACTTTAATTGCCATTGTCAGGGGAGACAGTAAAGAGGGTCATGAAGCCTCCAGTGCAACATCCTCCTTATTTGGATGCCTCCGCTCGGGCTGCTGGGGGAAAACATGGGGGTGATGAGACGATACACACACACACACACACACACACAAACAGAAAATTCCCACTCAACCCAACAAACACTTCCTGTGCGTTACCCAAATCCCCACTACAGTGTACACGTCTCTTTTTAAACATTTGAGAAGTTTGTTTTTATCGGCTCGTAGATTTGTTTTGTGATGACGCCCCAAGTGACGGTGTAATGTGTTGTTCTTTGGATGGGCTCCATCATATTGGTTCTATATTTTGAGCTTTTCCCTTCACCCACACTTCTTTAGTTTCCATGCCTCTCTGCGTCTGTGACAGTCCGAGGCTAGGGTCATTTTTTTCGGGTCGTCAGTCCATCCTTTCTTTTTTTGTGAACACAGAATCTCAAGAATGACTCAGGAATTTCCTCCAGTTTGGTACAAACATTCAATTGGACTAATTAGTGCTTGGGGGTCAAAGGTCAAGTTCGCTGTGACATCACCCACCACATTTTTGCCTGGTGAATAGGATATCTCAAAAAACTTCTTTAGTGAGCCTCTGCAAATTTTTTACAAATCTTTACTTCGACTTACTTTGGAAGAATTTGTTGATCAAAGGTAGAGGTCACTTGGATTTTACCACACATGTTTTTGGTTGTGTGAATACAACACAACACCGTGAGGAAATATCTTGAAATGTAGTTCACATTCACTTTGACTTGAGGATAATCTGATGAGTCACTGGGACCTCATGTTCTTGTGATGAACACCCATAGAGAAGACGATTCATTTGGACTCAATGATGATCTGATTAGAATTCTAGCTTACATTTATGTATCAATACAAGTGGGTGTTTGTTTGCTGTTTGTGTTCCTGCAGCAGTTTCTGGATTCAAATGCTTCTTTTGTCCAAAGGAGCTCTGAGCCGTTCGTCAGAGTTATTGTTTGAAAGGGAACAGGGAAGCTATTTCTGCGGGTGAATCTGATGCAATATTGACGGGTTATGGCTCTCGTCTGAGGATGTGTGTCAGCGGCGTTTCAAATTGAAAGCGATCGTATAGCCGACGGTGACACAACTCCGAATTACACGACTATTGACGCAAGCCGTTTGCTGGGAAACGGTAATTGCGGCTCTACAGATGCAGACAATGGGAATAAGCAACAATTCAATAACATTATTAGCACGAATCTGTGTTTGCCGTGCTCTGATCTATCCTCGTGTGTTTGTCTGTTTTCAGGAGATGTACTCCAAAGGGATGATCCTGGCCAGTGCCATCAGACAGATCCGAGGACTGGGCGACAACAAGTTTGAGGTCGTCACCGCCCTTCGGACCTTCACGTTCAGGGCGGAGAGAGAAGGTACACCCAGTGCATCCTTTCTGTTATTTCCTGTCCTCTCTTTTTCAGTCATCTATCAGCTACTTTCTCTGCTTGTCAATCTGCCTCAGTCGCTCTCACTCTCTGAATCCCTGTCTGGCCTTGTTTTTCTCTTCTCTCGTTCCCCCGCCTCTCTCTGTTTGTCTCTCTCTTTCTTAATTCTCTCTCTCTCTCTCTCTCTCTCTAAATGCCTCTCTGGTAATCATCTTTACTCACCTCTTTCTTGTGTCTCTTTCTTCACACGGTTTTCTCTTTCCCTGCTACTTTCCCCGTAAGAAGGACGTCAGTTTAATTGGTCTATATACAACTTTTCTCAAACTACTATCTCTTTATAATTACAAAATACAGTATTTTAAGAAAATAAGTCAATCTCATTAATTAGTTATAAGTGTGGAGGTGTAGCAGGAGATGACAAGCCTTTCATTTACTGGCTTTCTTTCCAAAAAAATATTAATATCAAACTTTAATCTCTGACTTATTGAAATGATTGACTTGCTGAAAGTTATCGAAAATCCAAATCTACTGCTGGATAATGAATATTTTTGTGTGTTGTGTATGTATGTCTTATTATAACTAATGTTGTGCAATAAGTATTGTTGAGCTACACGTTTAGCCTAGCTTAAACATGAAGGAAGACTAGCACTGTCTAAAGTTGAAAGCTAATACCACAATCTGTCAATTTACATTTACAATTCACGCTTGTTGTTTGGTTTTTAACTTTCAACATTGCTGCTGATTACTCTTTACTCTTTATGCTAAGCTAGGTTATAACCACCCTGACTCAAGCTTTGTACTTAACACAGACAAACCTAGGATTGATATATGTTTTATCAGTTTTTTTATATTTTCTGACATGGAGCCAAATAATCTTGACCGCCCCCTGGTGGTTGGCTACAGTAATGTCCTCACCTCCACTTTAGATGCTATAATAAAGGGATAACAAGTCGTTACTGCGGCGCAACATCACCATCACTACTGCACAGACTCTGGCCCGAAATGGTGACAAAGAAATGGCGGCACACATGTCCTAGATAGTTTAATGATGTTATGTCCCTGCTTGAACTCGGGTTATCAAATTAATCTTAAAGGTCAGAACAAATGAACAAAATCTCAGCTCCCTAAGGACCTGTCCTTTAGTCTCCTTCCTCCTTCCTCTCCTCATCCCTCCGTCAGACGAAACGGAGCGAGAGTTGTCTTTGCTCATCGTCTTCCAGCGAGGAGCTCGGCCTGTGTCGGCCTTAATGAGAGGGGAAAGGCCGATGCTCTCAACTCCTTACCTCCTGCCTGCTTGATGGCAGCCTATTAGGCGGCTGAGATCAAACTGCTCATTTACTAAGCGAGGGTCATTTTCCGGGGTCAGCTACTGGCCGCCCCTTTGAGTCATGTGAAGAAGTGACATTGGAGGAAAATTGAGTTTTGCATGATTATTGTGCCTTTGGCTCATTGTGTGAATATCTGAGAATAGATTGAACTCGAAGATCTTCTTTCGACCGGATCATTGAGACCTCAATGGGAGTTATTGAGATATTGACATCTGCCGCGCTCGGAATAGAATCATCGATATTTGGCCTTTGCATCACATCGAACGTCAGCTTATCGCTCTCGATAAATCAGCTGCTCGTGTAGTCGTCAGTGCTCGGTTGGACGTCTCTCTGTTGCTAAAGCTTATTAACCGACTTGTGATGTAATCCTCTGTAATTCAATGTCCTGGAGGCAGGTCTTAAAATGCTTATTGGTGCAATATTATAAGCAGACAAATACAATAGATTTATATATAAATGTTTGATTGTTTCTTGGTCAGGAGCCGGAGCTCCTCCTACAAGGAAGCCCGGTGTAAACACAGTATAAAGATCAGAAGCCCTTTGATTTTGCTGTTCAATGGCTTTCATGTGTAATTAATGTAATGAAGAAGCCTGCGGTCTAAATTATGTATCGGAATGCTGCAGTTATTCGTAACAATTGGAAACACAAAGGAAGGTGCGAGTAATCAGCCGTGCCCCAGAAACAGTGTCGGTAAAATAATATTTTTCTTAACCAAATATTCCTCTAGTTTCAAAATGAATATCTGCATCTCTTTATTAATTTAGTTTATCCTGCTGAAAGGGATGTTTGATCACGTCTACTTCATAAAAAAGTAATTATAGCCAGCAACCATTCAAACTTTTCTTCATTTATCAACAGCGCTTTAACCTTCCCCCTGATCCCCCATGATTCAGTGCAGCATCGTATCGACGACCGCCTGATTCGTCCTTTTTTCTTTGTCTCGGTCCATTTGTGAGTCGCGGATCCTCAGCGGTGTCATTCATCACTCTGTCCGCTCCTTGATCGCCACACGTCACGCTCAGCCATCTTGACAAGGTACCGGGTGGACCGTCTGATTTGGCGGTGGCCTCTGACCGCCCGGGATCGGCGGGGAGCCTCTCTTCTTGGAGGTGGCTGCCGCCGTCAGAATGAAGGTGGCCCGGGAACGGGAGGAGAGGAGAGATAGAAAGGAGGAGAAAAGTCGGCCTCATCACCTCATGCATCTTTAAACAGGCCCACTTGCCTCGTGGCGGAGAGTCATCAATCTTGGGGGGGAAACACATGAGAGAGAAGGAGACATGAGGAGACAGGGAGAGGAGAGGGAGTAGGTTAGTGATGTTGAGTTAAGGAGCCGCAGGGCTGATGCAGTAGCAGTGGGTGTTTGTGATGGGTCGGCTGGTCAGGAGAGTGGGAGAGCGGTAAAGGGCGTCCGGGGAGGTTTGTCGAGGCGGGGGGGGGGGGGGGGGGGACAGGAGCCACACGGGAAGAAGGGGATTAAGGCGAGGGAAGAACGGGAATGACGGAGCGAGACGGGCAGACACGCGAGCTCGGTGTGGAAAAGCAACCGAGAGGTAGAGAGGCAGAGAGATGGCAGGGAGAGATGAAAAGGGCAGAGTGAAGATGGAGAGGGGGGGGGGGGGCAGAGGAGGGAGAAGTGAGTGAATAATTGAAGGCCACCGGAGAGAGTGTGCACACAGCTGTCGGCCGATTCTCCACTCGGTCCGCAGGTGGACTCTTCCCTCAGGTACTGTCAGCTCGAGAAAGGGAGAGGAGAGATGGAAGAAGGAAGGGATGCGGTGAGGAGTGGCTGAGGACGGGGGGGAGAAGAAAGCGAGAGGCAGGAGGAGTTTGGCAGGAGGAGAGTGATTGAAAATGGTCAGGACAAGGAGAGGGAGTGTTGGTGAGGTGAGGGATGCAGATAAACACGCGACGAGAGAGAAGATGAGATTTATTGTCTCTGTGTGTGTTTGTGTGTGTGTGTGGGAGGGGTGTGGGGGGGGGGGTGTTGATCATTTGTATTCTGACGGTTTTGCACTCGCTTTTTCCGAAAGCCCGCTCGGAACACATGTCGGGTTTGTTTGAGATGACAGGAAACAGATTTGGAGGAAAGGAGCGGTAAGGAAGGGAAAACAAAATGGTTGGGAACAGGCCAGAATGAAAACGCTGACAAAAATATAAAGTCAGGAGGACACAGAGTGGGAGGAAAGTTGTATAAACTGCAGCACACATTTCACTTGGCATCGTTTCCCGTTTTTGGCGCGATG
Organism: Platichthys flesus; assembly: GCF_949316205.1. Classification (NCBI taxonomy): domain Eukaryota; kingdom Metazoa; phylum Chordata; class Actinopteri; order Pleuronectiformes; family Pleuronectidae; genus Platichthys; species Platichthys flesus. The sequence continues at coordinate 10,799,199 of NC_084968.1, forward strand.
TAGGTCTTGTTTAAATATGCATTAATGGCTTGTTTTGGCCACCTGGGGGCAGCAAAACAAGCTGTTTTGCTTATTTACCTGCAGTCGGTCACTTTTTGCAACACATTTTACAACCAAATAATAATTTCATTGTTTAATTTATATGACAATGTGGATGAACACCTCTGGCAGTGATTACAGCCTGTTTTCCTCTTGGGTGACAAAGTTTCCCACTGTCCAGTCTCTCCAGAGATGTTTGTTGGGCTCTGGCCGTGCACCTTAGGGACATTCACAGATTTGTCCCTAAGCCACTCCTGCATTGTCTTGACTTTGTCCTTGGGCTGATTGTCCTGATGGATGGAGAACCAGTCTACAGTCCTTACCACACTGGATCAGGTTTTCCCCACTGGTATTTCAGGACTTTGCTCCATTCAGCTTTAACCCTGACCAGTCTGCCTTCCCCTGATCCTGAAACAGTCCACAGGGTAAAGCTGTGGGGACGGTAATGGACAGGTGGTGAGCGATACCGGCTCCCTGCAGACATGACACTTAGAATGATGACCAATCTTTTTTTTATCAGACCAGAGAGTCATGGTTCTCGGTCTGGGAGTCGTCAAGGTGCTTTCCATGTGTCAGTCACTGAGGTGAGACTTCTGTCTGGACACTGCTGCCGTAAAGTCCCCGTCTGTGGAGGGTTGCAGGATCTATGGAGCTCAGCCGGTGTGAACCAAGGTTGTAGAAACATCTCAGTGAGAATCAAGAAATCAGGTGTCATAGCAAATGATGTGAATTCTTATATCAATGTGATATTTCAGCTTTTCCTTTTTATTGATGGACAATTTATTTAATAAAGCATAAAGCTGCATCATAATCTGATATTTAAAGGTAAAGCTGTCAGGATACTTTCTAAATGCACTCACACACTGTAAATACAAGTGCTCATATCTGCGATAACCGTCTGATCCTGTTATCCCTGCCAACACTGTCGGCATTATGGCAAAAATGACACGACAAACACATGTAGATTAAATATTGAAGGGCAATGTAAACATTTTACTCCATGTTCCGCTTGTGTGTTGGCATGAGACGATGGAAACGAAAAGGGAAAACAGAGCAAACGGCCTTGATCCCTCGGCTCTGCCTCATCATTTCACTTTTTATTCCTGTTGATGGAGACTGCGTGGGCGGCTTCTAGGATCTCTCCTGGTCGCGGAGTGGACCCGGCCCTCATCTCGCCCCCCCCCCCCCCCCCCCCCCCCCTCGCCTCATCTCTCTTCATGTAGAGTGGAATGGTCGTTCAAATGCATGGCTGTACATATAACCGTTAACAAGCGAGATGTGGATGAGGATAGATATTCTTTTTATCCGCCGGCAGAGGTGAGGACGTGTTCGCGCGTTTGAACGCTGCACGGAAAATAATTTTGGCAAGCTCGCTGGATGTTTACACAGGCACATGAGTCAGATGCCCACATGCCAAGCACTTTATAAGTCTCCTCTCTTTGTCTCAAGTTTCTCCCGGTCCTCCCGCCTCCTCCCTCGCTCCAGCCTTCCCCTCCGCTCGCTCAGATGGGAGGGAGAGGGAGAGAGAGGAAGGAGGCCCTGAATAAATGAACAGGCAAATAAGTGAGCGCTGGACAGGTAATGGAACTCAGAAAGCAGGCTGGGAACGGAACAGTGAAGCCCAGTGATGTAAAGAGCAGTCAATAATTGAGGAGGGGATTCATTATTCATGCAAGCTCTTTGTGAATTCATAAGAATTTGGACCGGGGGGGGGGGGGTAGCTGGACCAGGGCCTCAGATTGGGACCATGGTATTTGGGAGCTTTTGGGACGGGCGGGCGTTGTGTGTAGGTGCAGGACGCACTGAGACAGGAACGTTTGTCTCAGGAGTAGAGATGATGGTGGACATGTCTGCAGGCGAGGCCAGCGAGAGGCTGCTGGGGGGGGGGGGCAGTCAGGAGGTTGATTAAGGTCAATTTGATAACATTGTCAGGTTGACGGTGGATGGAAAGTGATTGACACGTCAGAGAGAAGACCTGTCACTCTACTCTGAGGAGTCTTCTCCCCCCTGAAATGACCGGCTCAAAACGCGTCTGAACCCAAAGAAAATCAATTTTTTGTTTGAAAGAACAATAAAGAGAAGAGCAGGAGAGTCGGCCGTGAGCCACACAGACCCGAGGATTATTACAGCGCTCGGTCCAGACAGAGCCGAACCGAGCGATGACGCCAACGCTATAGAAGCGGCACCACAAGCCTCCAATTAACAAGCACCTGTGGTCAGAAAACACCTGTCCTTTATCCCCCCCCCACCACCACCTTTACTTCAGAGATCATACTGTGAAGTGAACAGAATCTTTGAAGTTTCCTGCTGCACAACACAAAGATATTCTGTTCTTAATACTTGAGCAGCCGGAGCGATAAACTGTTGCTTTAAAAATTACTGGAGCAACTGTTTAATAATATTAAATATGTCCCCAAATATAGTCTTGTAAACAGCACAAACTGGATTAGGTAAAGCGATTGATACAAGAAGGAAACAGAGGAGTGATCACACAAAGTAAATAGGATATCAGATCCATTTGGAAGCGGTGACACGAGGTCCCGTGTTTGTAGATCGTTCAGAAACATCCGCCCTCCTCTTCACAGCTCATCCCGAAATACACTTCCTGGAAGCGGCGGGTGCGTTGCCCCCCCCCCCCGTCTGACCACACGCCCAGTTCAGTGCTGTTCTCAGAGCGTCACGTTGTCATGTCGTGTTTTTCACAACAGTGTCTGTCACCCTGTCAGACAATTGCTTTTGGATGATGAGTCGATAGCGGCCCAGGGTTTTGAATTGATGTACTTTCTCCAGAAACTTGATTTTGTTTTTGTAAAAGTAAGAAAAGAACTGCTGCCTTTCTGCCTTTTCTCAGATCAGGTCCATCCCAGCTGATGCACAGCCTTGTTTGATGTTCTTTCCGTTTCATATTGAACAGTTAGCACAGAGGCTGCTGCTGTGGACCTGTGATGTGTGTCTGTGTGTGTGTCTGTGTGTGTTTACAATCTTTTGGTATCTCTTGTGTTTCCACTTTGCCGGCTTTGATAGCACGATGTCTTGGGCGGAGAGGGACTGGGGCTTTACAGCACGAGCTGATTCTTCTCCCCCCTTTTTTTTTTTTTTTGTCCATTTGACTGGTTCTATCTGTAGATGTGTGAGATGTCTTTTTTGAGTGAACATTGTTGAAAACATTGTAAAACCCAGTTTGGAATTTGATGCCTTGCACCACACTGGAGCCGTTTAACTGGGCGGTGAACCTGGTGCACAAGGACTTTGAAGACATATGCAAAGTGCTGGTTAGAGGATAATTGAGGATCTGCAACTATAGTAAATCTCATCAAACTTTCAATTTTTACATTGTTCTGTAGTGGCAATGCTGTTTATATGCAATGGCTGCAAAGATTTGTCCATGTACTAGATAAAAAACATTTCAATATCGATAAAAAAAAAAAAATGTTTTGCAAAAACTAGCTTTTCTTCATCTATTGATAAGAAACTCTTGCATATTGTTTTTTGAACTGTTCATTGGTTGAAGCATTAACAGGTCTTAACTCCAGTGTTTGGATATTGGCGTTATTTACTATAAAGACAAAAAACACAGAGAATAATCCATATTGAAATGAATATTAGTTCTAGCTGTAGGACCAAATATCAGTTTGATCTTTTCTTTTAATCAAAATAATCATAGTGGACTAGAACTGTAATACATGCATAATGCTGTTTCTTTTTCCGTGTGTCCTTGAGGGCTAATTAGTTGCTGAGGGTGCAGAGCTTTTACCTTGGGGATTTATTTGTAATAATTCACCTGTTGGGGATCATGTATGTCACCAGGTGCATTAAGACCCATTTGCAACAATCTCAATTAAGTCTGTAGGAAATACATTGGCCATTTTTGTTTGTTTTTATATTCTACAACTTTCTAAATGAAAAATCTGACGAAATCAGTGTTACAATAAAATGTTATAACAAAATGTAGCCTGTTTAACATGGAATCTGACACAGCATCGCGCCTGCCAACATTAGATGATGCCTCCTGTTGGTTGTTGAGCTGTAAAGTTACACTCTCCTCTTCTAGTCATCCACTTTAACAAAAGGCTGATTTCTTTCCCTCCTGCCTTCACTCACACTCATACACCACATTCACCGTCTACCTCTCTTCATTTTCTTCCCTCATTCCCGTGTCCACAGGGGAGCGCCAGGAGTGGATGGAAACTCTTCAGTCGGCCACGCAACCCCCCGCCTCCGGCTCCCATAGGCCCCCCGACAGCCTCCTCCACCCCTCCTCCACAAACAAGCGAGGCCTGCTGGAGCTCCGCGGTTACAAAGGCAGAGTGCTGGTGTCCCTGGCGGGGAGTAAAGTCAGGCTCTGCAAAACAGAACAGGTACCTCCAACACCGCTGGGACTTCCTCTCCGCAGGATGACAGCTTCCTGTTTGAAACGGGGGAGATAATAATCACAGTGGTATTTGAAGCGAGATGAGGCGGCGACGGAGGGGTTCATGAAAGAGACGGAGATGTTCGTGAATGCGTAATGCGAAAAAGTAAATATAGGTGTAGCTGTGTGAAAAAGCATCAGGGGTTTACCGACTGACAATATTCTCCGTTTTCAGTCGGTGAAACCAGATGGTTACCAACTTATTCATGCAACTTTATAAACCATATGTGCAAGCGCCCACATAAAGGTACAGAACATGTTGGAAGTAGCATGTTAATGAATATTTAGTGAGTCTGCAATACTCGATAATAGTTCAACTTCTTCACTGCAACATTTGAAGGATAGATTTGGCTCTTTTACTTCCCTCTAGTGCACAGTATAGTTTTTATATGTAAAAGGTCTTTAAATTCATCATTGCGACATCACAATACCCTACATTTGCATAATGCACATGCCAAACAGCTAGTCTGACACGCCCCCTAACAAAGCCAGGTAAGAAGTTTCCCTACAAGATCTGTAAGTGGTTGACCAATCACAACAGAGTGGACCGGCTGGTCAATCACAGCAGACTGGGCTTCCTACGGAGGTGGGGGCCTTAAAGAGACAGGAGCTGAAGCTAGCTGTTTCAGACAGAGGCTGAAAAGAGGAGCTGCAGCAGTGGACAGGATGGAGAAAAAGAATATCGGTGTTGAATATAACTTTTTCTGTCTGAACCCGATTGAGCCTAACCCGAAGCTAACAGGCGTTTAGTTTTTTGTTTCTCCCGTCTCTTTACAGCAAATATGTGGTGGAGAATAATAATTGCCTTCAATGGTTGTGAACCAGGAGTCTTCGATATCTCATCCAGCAAATGTGCTCACGACTTTTACTGTTGTTGTGCTGCAGTAACTCTCTGCCTTGGTTTTCCAGTTTAAATGTGTCTCATTGTGCCGAGATAACTTTGAGCATCTCCATTTAATTTCAAGCTATCTGGAGCCATAACATCCATCCTCACATGACAGACATGAGTGACAGGATGATGGCTTTTTGAAGTGTAGGTATATTAAAGGGAAGGGTTTCTTTTTCTATGCCGGAGATGGGTTGTAATAGCAAAGGCGGTAATGTAATTATTTTTTATTGTTTTTCCAAAAGTAGAGTCTCCTCTTTGTGTTCACTAATTCCTTTTGATTGACACCTCGGCAGTTATTACAATACCTGGGAAAAACTGCAAAGACGGAGATTGGAAGTGAGAGGGAGAAAAGGGAGTGTTGCCCGGATTGTGTGTGTTTCCTCCTGATACTCACACAGCTTAAATATGAATATCTGTATATATACACTTGTGTATAGGACAACTATTGATGGTTGTGTTGTTGTACAGTGGCCGGATGTTCACTTGGACTTGAGAATTATTGGAATCTGGAGGTTAAGGTCACTGTGACTTCGAAAAACCGTTTATCGCCTTGATCGCATTGTCTGAGAAAGACCTCGAGGGGAAACCTTTCAATTTTGGCACAAATGTTCTCTTGACTCACTAGTAACTGATGGATTTTAGGGGTCAAAGGTCACAATGGCCTCACAAACTAGTTTTGTTTCCTTTTTAGAGAACAAAAAGGAAACTGGCAAATGTTTACCAGTTGCCAGTAGAGAATTAACTGATTCCATGTCAGTGTTTAAAGGTAAAAAAGGTCCCAGAGACTTCACATGAGACTGAAACTAGACTGATTCATTCTCGTTTTGTGGATCTGAGCTGAAACCCACAGTCGTCCTTGTGCAAATGCAGTTTCAGCCGACTGACAATGAGCTGTCAGTAGCAGACGTGTGTCACCTTGTTGTGAATATGTGAGAATCCTCGGCCCGTTCACATATTTTTGCAAATACTTTGAAAAGCCAGCGAGGGGAAAAAGACAATCGGTGTTCAAGAGAGAAAAGAGAAATTCGTTCTATTCAGGGACGACAGATGCGGCGACTTCAGTTTGTCAAGGTCAAAAATATTGTCGGAACCAAACATATTTACCAGTGCTCCTCACACTTTGTGCATTTTTCATTTATTTCAACGCCTCAGCACTGAATCTTTTAATTTAATTTAATGAGTGAATACATTACGGCACGAGAGAAAAAAAAGAAAAAAACAGTTTGTTCTTGGAATAAAATAAATCCTATGTTTTTGTAATCGATTTCTACATTAGCATATTTATCCCCTCCTGTTTAAATTTGCACAACACTTTTCATGTATTCCCAAAACATATTTTTTTGTCCGACCGTACCAAGTGATTTCATCGGATATCTATTCAGCAACTTTTTGGACTTTTAATGAAGTTGTATCGTATTTGTGTTTTTCAAGGTTTAAGGTATTTATTCCATTATAATGAGCTGTATTTGGTGGGAAGCATATTGGTGTGACTGGAACCCCCTGAATTTTTAATTGACCCCCCCCCCCCCTTCCTGCATTTCTGGATGTGGTCTGAAGGAGCTTGTGGGTTTTAAATCCTCCGCTTCTCTTCCACCAAATATCGACGGCACTGCATCTGACCCTAAAAACACTTCCCTGAAATGTGGCTTTAATTTCCATTACCTCTAAACCACTGAAGCTGTTCAGTGGCATAATGACTCTAATGAACACACTTGTTTAAGTTCCTAAAAAAATTGTCAATATGTGGGGTTTTAACGTCATTCGGACGAAGATGGATACTCTCATATCAGTAGTATTCCAGTATAACCCTTTGATTTACTGCTAAACTATTAAAATACTTGGTTGTGGCGTCTTATACTTAAAATGTAATATTTGTCAAATGACCCAATGGCCCAAAATGTCTTTAAAGAGCCTCCCTTGGGTTATTCTTACACTACCTGTCATAACTAAGAGTTAATTCTTTGTTTAATGGAGGTCCAGACACTCCGATTGTCCCCTCTCATGTCCAGAGACTCCACCTGTGTCCCAGTAGCAACGTGTCTGAGATTGAAAGATCCACAATAGCACCGATACTATTTCCACTACTTGTCTCGAGCAGTGCACCCCCTCCCCCCGCACGTACTGGTGTGCATATTTGATAATGCCGGGCGCATCCAACTCATTTCCATCCCTCCTCGGCTGTCATCTCGTTTCGCTCGCTCCCGTAGTTTTGTTGTTTGCCTTTCATTATTTTCTTCATTAAGGTGAACAAACATCTCTGTTGGAATTCTCTTTTGGTTTACCGCCGCGTGTCAGCACATTTCCACTTCCCCGATCTGAGACAAGGCGAGAGGAACGAACGGAGGGAATCGCAGGGAGAGGGAACTAATTAATTGTATTATTTCAGTGTACGAGGCTAAATCCCCGGCATCGATGCAGCGGCGACGACAGACAGATGGCAAACGGGAGTGGGGGGGGGGGGGGGGAGGAAAAACAAAGAGGAGAGGAAGAGATAGAAACCCAAAGGGGAGGGGTGCTGTGTTTGAGGTCATTTAAACACTAAGGTAAAGAAAGTCCGACGGTGCACAAAGGGTGTCACACCCCGCCCCCCCCCCCCCCCTCCCCCCCTCCTGCATAGGCAGATCCTGACAACCAGAGCGACTTGTTGCACGTCTTATCATCTCGTGCATCACAGGTGTTATCTGCTCTGCCTTCGCTGCGGCGGCTGATTGATTGCTTGTTGGTCGATCATACTTCCTGCTGTCGTCTCCTATGTAAAGCGCCGCACAGATAAATCCTGGCACCCGATTGGCTGGTTGCACACACAGTCCGGCCTCCTCGGGCGGAAAAGGTATTCTTTTTTACACCAACAGCGAGACTGAGGATTTAATTTAATCTCTGCTTTAATTGAATCTCCGTCTCCTTTGCTCCTGTCCAGATCTTCTTTGTAACAATTAACGGCGTCCCAGGCCTGTTAGCAAGTTGATGGCGATATTAGGGATTTAAAAAACATCTGGTACCGATATAGTGGCTCATGTTTATATTCATAAAATTAGAAATGATTCATTATAAAGTCCACTTCATAACAAAGGAATGTCATTTTACATCTTTGCATTAGAAACATCTTTGTAAAAACTATAATCATGAGAAAAGTGATCAACACGAATGCATCTAAAAGACAAATTGTGTAAAATATTAATGAATTCCTCTTTTATATTAGATGGTATTTATCAGAGGAGGTCCAGGTTGGTTCTGCTGCTCTGCTCTTTACCAACCCAGCTCACAGTGGAGCAGCAGTCGGGCTCATAAAGCCTTTACAGCCGTGCTCCACATGCACAGTAAAGCTTTATGAAACATTTTTGAACGCATGTGACTGACGGACCAATGAAGTGACTTCCACCGGCTGCTGGCTGCTTCTTCAGGACCTCTCTTTGATTCAGGCCATGATTTTTTTAGATATTCTTTCAGGACGTGTATTTTCATCTCTAAAAAAATATTAAATTGAGCGTAAATAGATTTCTGCTCAGCTTCACCACTGGTGCATTCATCGCTCGCCTCATGCTGTGTCTCTCCGTTGCCTCCACGATATTTATTTGTGTGTTTCCCTGCGTCTCTCTAGTCCACGCTCATTGTCCGCAGGGCCTCACTCACCTTGGCCTCTCCGTCTGGCTGCCTGACGTTCACGATAATCAAAAGTCTTTTGTCTGCTTCTGAGTGTCTGCTCTTTTCAAACCGTCTCTCCCCTACCCCCCCCTGTGAGAGACGGTCCTAACCTGCATGCTTTTAGAGCAGCTTAAGTGGTTGAGTGGACGCCGAGTCGTGGTTACAGAGGCAGAGGCCGCCTCGGCTGGTCCGTGCTCCTTCTAGCACCAACTCGGCACTCTGGAGTGAGTGACTCAACAAGAGGTGGGGAAGCGTTGAATGGAAAATTATAATTGGACGCCTGAACACTCCTTCGCTGACCACTTACCAGGTTAAGGTTATTTATTTCAGTTGTGAGAGGAAATTCTTTTATCTCTTTATAATTTTTTTGTAGGAATTCAGTGTGTTGTCTTGAAGTTCTTTGAGATGCTTTATTTATGTTTTGTGGTTTGTGGGCAAAAAGGAGCCAAGAGCCCAAAAATAAAAACAGAATCCCGCCTGAGAGCCCTCTCCCCTTTCCCCCCCCCCGTAAGTGCCATTATTGCCACCTAACCCTCGGCTGTTGTAATTGGCCGAGTTATTTTTACCTCCCAACGCCGTTTCCCCATTCCTTCCTTCCCGCCATCCTTGGTGAATTAATTGGAGAGGGCAGGAGGCCACGGCACATATTGGGCGGGTAACGAGTGCTGAGGGCTGGACGGCCGCTAACACCCGGCGCTCTAATTGGCTGCCTGAGAGGGATGAGGGTCATTAGGTATAGGTGACTGCTTTGCCCTCTCGGTGCAGGCACACACACGCCGCGTTTCCGACAGGCGGGTGTGCTCATGCATCGCGTGTGCGGCGCCCGGCGCTTTCCTCATCCTCCTCCGTACATCTTCCCCCCCCTGTTTTTTACATGTAAACCATTTGTCCTCCTCCGTGTCTGGATTAACGTCACGTGTTGCCTCGAGATCTTTTGGCCCAACCGAGGGGTCGGCGAGGGCGAGCCGCGATGGAGCCGCTCTCATTAAGCCGTCACGTGTCTTCAAAACCTCGGTAGAACTTAAAAGAGCCACGAGGGTAGAAAGTTGGACTTGATAGGACGGAGAGGTGACAGCCCTCGCGTTGAAAACTTTTTAGCTCAATTAAGCCTCGGCCTTGGTCAATCCAATTGTCTCGCCCGCATCCTCTTCCTCTTCTCCTCTATCTTTATATCTCTGCTGCCAGCCTCCTCTTCCTCCTCGCTCAGTGTCTTAATTGCTCATAACGCTTCACAGAATCACTGGTTGCATATTTCTATTCCGCTCACTCCGCCTCGGTGTCACTGTGCAGGAATGAGAATCGTTTCGTTTTTCCACCGCACTCCGAGTTAGTCTAATTGGGGCTAATGATGGTCAAATTAGGATTTTGACGGCTCGCAATTGAGTCCCTCTGGTTTGGAGAAGTTGAAGTGACTTCCTCCTCCTCGTGTAGTAATCTGCAAAATCTGGACGCTCCCGAGAAGTTTGTTTCCAATTAGCTGAAGGCTCCGGCCCTCGTTTCTTTGCACTGACCATGCATCCCCCCCCCCAAAAAAAAGTGTCTCATCAGTTAAGATGGCGTAGATTCATTATCTTCTCTTTGTTTGTGTAATTACTGCAAATTGTTCTGCTGGTATTGAACAGTTGGTGCATAGCTGGCACGGCGCGGTGGCGTTTAGCGCTCGTCGCTAAGACTGTGTTTTGTGATTCACTGAGCACTGGCACAGATCCAGTTTTATTCTGGCTCACACAAACACACACACACACACTCCCTTTCTCTAAACTGCTCAGCTGACCCCTCACCCGTCTCACCCACTCTCAGGGAGGATTACCAAGACCTCCTCTCACTCATACTTTCTCCCTCGTTCCCCTTCCTTTGAGCTCCTGCGGTCTTCCTCTCCCCCATCTTTTTGACTCATGCATTTTTTTTTGGCCCTTGTCTCCGCGCCTCAGTAATGGAATAAAGTGTGTCTTTTTCGGTATTGTAATGTCTAAAAAGATAGAGCTGCGGGCTGCAGAAATGGCCTAAAACTGCTGTGAGTGTAGAGGGTGAGGCGGGGGAGGGAGGGAGGGAGGGGTGTGGAGCTCATGAAAACGTTGCCTCGGCATCTAACCCCAATTTCTGAAACGGGCCTTCGAAAAAGATAAAAAAATGGAGGCTGAATGCTCGTCTTGGTTTGGATTCTCCAGGTGGACCTTTGCCCCCTGTGCAGAGCTTTGCTGATTCACACACACACACACACACACACACACACACACACCGGTGTGTGCTGCTATCCCTATTAAGTCTGTGCAATGACTCCCATTCTTTGTGGACTAATTACACTTTATCCCAATTCATGCCTCACACACACACACACACACACTCACTCTCTTTCTCTCTGACTCTCTGACTCTCTGACTCTCTCTCTCTCTATCCCTCTCTCTCTATCCCTCTCTCTTCTGTCTCTGCAGTCTTCTCTTTAACACACACATGGGCGTCACACACTCTCTCCCTCTCCCTCTCTCTCTCTCTACTCTCTATCCCTCTCTCTTACTCTCTATCCCTCTCTCTCTCTCTCTAACACTCTATCCCTCTCTCTCTATCCCTCTCTGTCTCTCGCCAGTCGTCTCTTTAACACACTCATGGGCGCCACACACTGACCAGGTCTGTGCGTCATCTGTGAGACGGGTGAAGAAGCCGACGACCACCGAGTGTGTTATTGGTCTGTCACAAGCTATTTCCAGCGGACCTCTCTTGCAGGTCCGACTCTATATGCGGCTCCATCGCCTAAAAAAAAAATCCAGAGCAACCCAGTCCACAGGAGCGACGGACACTGAGCACGTCCCTGTGGCGATGTCGGATGTTCTTTAGTGTTTGTTGGTTTTTATTTGGCCAAATGACATTCAAGCCCCGCGTGAGGAACGGCTTCTGACTCTAATGAGGTGACCTGTTGATCCCTGCTTATTAGGGAGGATTCTCATTTGGCCAGAAAGGGCTCGAGATGGCCCCTAACATTTGAAGGGGGCTTCGGGGAAACATTTGTGGTGTTTTGAATAGATGGAGATTCCTTTTGCACAAAGAAAGTAAAAAAGTTTGGGAGTGAAACAATGACTAATTGTTTTTGTTTTGAAATGATAAATCGATAAAAGCATTTAACATGTATTATCTCCAGATGAGTCTAAGAGGCGATTGGTCAAAGGTCATGGTTGATTCATTGGGATCAGGAAAAACATAATTTTCCAAGACATCTCCGTAAATAACTGAGCTTGAGAGACAATCTAGAGCTTACAGCTATCTGAAAATTCTTCTTCTTCTTATGACTAGTGGCGTTTCTTTTATCCTGAACTAGCATTTTAATGTTTATTATCCGTTCTTGTTCTCGCCCCCCTAACTCTGTAAAATGGCCTTGGTTACTTTGAAAGGCGCTTAACAAATCAAAGTGATTATTATTACCTTATTTCTTCATCTTTGTGTTTATCTGTATGGTTAGCAAAATGAACACAAAAGCTACCGGACAAATTACCTGAACGTCTAATGGAAGGAGGTGATGTGGTTCAGGGATGGAAGCATAATAAAGCATAATGTTGGTGTGGATCCAGGAATCTCACTGTACAGCATTGATTGAATGGCTCCCCTTCTCTCTGTGTTGGTGCAGGACTACAGAGCGGGACTGGCGATCGCTCAGGTGGAACTCACGGCTGCCAATATCCGAGACGTGGACCGCAGAGGCTTTGAACTCAACACGCCCTTCAAGAACTTCTGGTAAGTGTGCACCCCCCCCAACGTGTGTGCGTGTGCTCGCTGCCCGGTGTTTTAATCCTATCTCATCAGGCGTCTGCTAAAAAGATCAGGGCATAGATTGAGTTCCATGTGTAGAGTTTGTTTGAGACACAAAAGTTAGGGTCAAATGGCTTTTCTTCTTTCTCTGAGACTTGAAGGATTAATTATTTTTTATAGACTTGAAAATCACTTTAAATACAGATGCCATCAATGGCTGATACGATTTTGAACTCGTAGATATCATAATTATGCGACATTTAGCAACAAACAAACTAAACTGCATACAAGTAAATGTTTAGAGGTATTTTAGGATTATATAGACACAAAATACAAAACGTTGGTGTTCACACCTGTGTATATGAATCCCAGTACAAACCAAAGTGCCTGTTTTCCTCTGTGATGGGAGCTGAGAAGCTAATGAGCAGGCGGGTCACCCAGTCCAGCTTCGGCTCTAATGAGACAAAGAGAAGAAGTGTATTTCAGTCGCTGCCTCTCTCGCTCGTGTCGAATCTCTTTCACGCGCCACCTGGTCGACTGGCGAGCACCTCACGGACCCATTGTCCATCCCAGCACACGCATCCCGTGCTAACAGCCTCCTGTGCAGAAATCACTAATTATCGATCTGGTAAAAACATTCCTTTTTTATGACGTCTCCTCAGGGGAGCTTCATGCAGGTATCGTCTGTTTGGCACAAAGCCTTTCAGGTGACTTCCCCTCCCCGGGGCCTCGGATCAATGGGCGCGCTGCTTGTTTGTGCCGTAATGGCCCATTTTAGAATACAACCGTCACAGCTGCCTGGGCCGAGCGCGGCTTGTTTGTCTGTACGCGCTTGTTCACAAGTTTCTTTTTTCCTTTTTCATCCCTTCCTTTCTGCCCTTGTCTCATTCCTCCACCTGTCTGTTGCATGTCCCGATCGATCTGTTTGTGTCAGCCCCCGTAATGGTCCCGTCGTTTGGCAGCTTCGTTAATACGCTGGACGTTATTGCCATTTTGTGTGCAACAAAAAGAAGGTGGAATTAAAATGAGCTCAGGTCTCCCGAATTGTTTTGATGAGGTGATTGCTGAAAGGCTTTCATTGTGTGTGTGTGTGTTCGTAAGTGTGTGTGTGCGTGTGTGTGTCAAATCGATTGGTAGCCCTGGGAGCGTTCTCCTACCTGCTCAAGGTGGGGATTAGTGAGAAACTCATCTAATCACTTTAAGCTGTGGAGACTCACTTTGGCTTTTCTGTTGTTTTGCTGCAGCTAAACGGGCTGGGCACTCAGTCCGCGGTGGTAGATACAATCACAGGCTTTTTATGAGGAGGGAGAATGACAATGAGGCAGAGAGGAGAGATGTCACCAGGCCAAGTTTGGAGGAATTAAACTTTTATGCTCCCGGTCAGAAAACCGGCAACTTCGTTTTCCAGGTGAAAACTGTGACAGGTCCTGGATTCTCTTGGGTGCTTTTACAGTTTAATCATTAAGATTGATTATCCAAAGCTTTTAGCTTCACACGCATAATGATGACCTCACAGTTAGATGGTTAAATGTCATCTCTCTGTAAATGTGGGGCATTGAGCCGTCACATGGAGAGGCGTTGGTCTCGTGGCAGAAACTTGGACTATGGGCAGAGAAGGTCTCTGGTTCGTCTCTGGTTCGACTCCACGGAGAGACAACAAAAAGACGAACCTGGATCGATCTGTCCAAAAATCCAAGAGTCTCCCTACCCTGTCTAGTGCCCCTGAGCAAGGCACCTTACTCCCCCAACATCTGCTCCCAGAGCGCCGTACATGGTCGCTCACTGATCTGTGTGTCCTGCACCAGAGGGGTCAAAAGCAGAGGTTAAATTTCCCTACCTGCATGAGTGTGCATGTCTGTGCATGTGTTGGGACTCTTAATCTTAATGTTAATGAGGGCACGATTCCTACGAAGAATTGCCAGGCTCAGTTTCAGGCGAGCTGTAGATTTTACTGCGTACTTTTTTAATCTTTTATTTACTCAAAAAAAAAACTATTCAGAACCTTCAACTCAGTACTTTGCGCCTTGGAGCAGCGATTTCTACCTCAAGAGTTCTTGGGTCTGTCATGAAAAGCTTTGCATATCTTCATTCAGGAGCTTTTATCCTATTCTTCTCTGCAGATCCACTTGACCTCTCTCAGGTCCTTGGACAGACGTGCTCATTCTCTCCCGAGATGTTCTGTTGGGTTCAGGTCAGGTGTCTTGCCGGGGCCACGTTCACAGAGTTCTCCCTGAGCCTCTCATGCGCCGTCTCAGGCCGTGTTCTTAATTAAGGTCATCGTCCTGAAAGAAAGCGAACCAGTCTGACGTCCTGAGCGCTCTCCACCGGGGGTTCATCATTAAGCATATCTGTGCTTTTGCTCTGTTCGGGCTTTGCCTCGACCCTGACCGGTCTCCCCGACATCGTGATTCTGCCGCCGCCACGCTTCGCCGTTGGCATAGGGCGGATTATGAGCGGCGCCCCGGTTTCCCCTCGGACATGATGCTTCATAATTGAGGCCAAAAAGTTCAACCTTGTTTCATTAGAGCAGAGGATCTTGGAGGAAATCTGCACTGAAGTACTTCTTGATTCTCTTTTCACCTCCTCATGTCTCCCCAGAAACTTACTAAAACCCACTGATTGATTGATTTATCTTTGTTTGATTATTGTCAGTGTATTCATGCTATCTCACAGTGTCTTGTTTGTATTTGTCATGAGGATTTATGTCAGTGCAATTTGTTTGTGTTTCTGGCTGGCGTTTTAAATTGAACTGCCATTTATTTGGTACATTTGATCTCCTTTGATTGGCTGAATGTCTCTTTCCCTGCTTTCAGTTTAAGTTCACTCGGCTGTTTCATATCTAGTGGATGTATTAATTATTGTCATGTCCAAACTCTGTGAGGAAATACTGATGCTTCTCGACTTAAACTTCATTAACTGCTCTTGATATTTGACATCCAAGTGTAATATGAAAGAAAACCTGTTTAATTATACAAACCACTTTGTATATATTACCATTAAGTAAATTACACATGCATGCGAAAGAAGCCACGCGCCCATTCATCATTCATGAAGTGGAATTTGATTTCCTCACTTCCATGTGCTATGTAGGATAAGGGTGCGTACAATCCTTACACAGCAAATGGGATCAAATCACCAGAGGGAGAAAACGTGGGACTTAAAGGTCACCAGAACGAAGAATTTCCAAATTTAACCATCATTTTCATCGGGTCCTGGGGTGAGTGGAGAAACTGTGAAGTTGATTGTTGAGTTTTTTTCTCACTCCACACCATGAAGGTCGTGTAGGCCATTCGAAATGAAACACCTTTTTAATTCAACAGTGCAAGATTTATGGAAATCTGGTAATTTGCTTTCTTGGGTTGGATGGGAAGATCGATTGAAGACTGGACACAGGTAGCCAGTTCATTTATTTAGATCCCCAATCAGCACGGTTCTGTTAGAGCACAGTATTACCTCTGTTTGTCAAACTTTAAAATACAGAGACATGGAACCTGCTTTGATAACTTTCCAGATGATTGCATGGGGGGCGCAGTGTGGATGGACATTTGAGTACTGTGATTTTTATAGTTGCAGGAACGCAGAGAAACGATAGAGAGGCTCGAAAAGTGGCAGATACAAACGGCTCCATCGTATAAATCCGAGCAAAGGGAGCAATTTAAATATTGTTTCCCCTTCTACTCCATTTATTATGGTCGTGTTCATTTCTCAGTGCTTTTGGAGAGAACAGTTTGTTGTTGTCTTTGATTTTCACATTTTCCTCTTTACCGACCTGTCGTCCTTCAAGCTGGAGTTTAATCCGTGGCCTCGGCAGACACGGGGCCTGCAGGTTGTGTTTTAAACTTTGCATCATGGGAGCCTCCACATGCACCAGTGCTTCCTCCGGCCTCCCTGTGCTCCTCTGTGGTTTTGGAGGCTGTGTTGTGGTTGGGCCGACGGGCAGAGGCCGGTAGGCAAGGAGCGGCCGAACCCCATCAACCTATCGATCTCCGCCGGCTCGTTTGGACGAAGCTGCTCCTCCGAGTGAAAGCCCCCCCCCCCCCCCCCCCCCTCGACCGCCTCCTTCCCCTCGTTCTTTACACTAGGAGCCAGGTTGCCATGGAGACCAGTGTTCCCAGTTCTCCTCTCTAAGTACCTCCTTTCTGTCAAGCTCGGACTTTCTTTTGGTTTCACTCTCAATTTCATACGGTTCTTTTATTGTCTCTCACGTGCTCTTGCCTCGGCTCACACGAGTGCACGGATCACTTGTCACACACACACACACACACACACACACACACACACACACACACACACACACACACACTTAAAAGCCGTCTCCATGGGAAACTGCAATTTGAGGTGTTTCTACAAAGGTCTTGTTAAACTTTACCATCGTCTTTATGTGGGTCTCCTCCACAAGGCTTTTCTTTAGATTGGAAGAACAAGGCCACTGAAAGATCTTAAACCTGCCGTGCCTTTCAGATGTCTATTGGCTGTATGCATATGGAATGTTTTTATATTTTGAAAGAATGAATATGTGCTTTACATGTTTCTAGCCATGACCGAGGGTTGCTTCATCTTTCTTTTTGTATTCCTTGCTTCCCAAACGGTGTCTTTCCTACATAAAGCGTTCCCATGACCTGTTGCTGGCGTCACAGATCTTGAATTCTGTGGTGAAACATGTTTCTATTAACCCCTCTGGAAATAGCACATTCTACTTACAACACTATAGATGCCAGATGTTACTGCCTTCACTCTCCTGAGAGGGTTTTCCCTCAGGTTTTGGAACCTGGGTACATGGATTTGCTCGCTTAGCCACAGCAGCATCAGTGAGGAGGGGGAACTTGATGTTGGATGATCAGGCCCCTAAGCTCCTACTTAATGCAACAAACCTTAATAGCCCTTGTTCTGTGGGCAAGGGCGGCTGTCGCGTTGAATCACAGGGGCCAGGTTACATCAGTCCGTGTAAACACGTTCTTCGATTTCCCCGAGTAACAGGATGTGCTGCGTTCAAGCGCCGGGGCCTCGAGATTTCTGTAAGAAATGTTTCCTTTAATTGGACACTGGTGACACGAGAGGAAAGTAGAGTCTCATCCACTATTAATGAGAATCTCCTCCAAATTATTCGACTTATAAAATGGTAAAATCAAGAAAATTACCATATTGTTTTAATGCATTCGTATCTACATGTACTGTATTGGAATTCCATGTGTACCTGCACCTTCACCACATGAAGAATCACACGTATAAGGCTTAACTTGTGGTTTGTGTTTCTAATATTTAGCCGTTACCATTTCTCAGCATTTCTGAGTCTAATGTAGAAATGATATCCTGACAAATCATCCTGCATTAGCAGTTTATAGATTTTAGTGGAGCAAGGTGAGACAAATTGATTTACCTGCCCCCCCTTATCAGTTTCACCAAATCTATTGCAATCACCCATAGACGTTCATACTCAGCAACCCCCCCCCCTCCCCAAAAAAACCTCCAAATCCTGCACGCCCCCCTAACCCTACCAAGCGATACTATGCTGTCTAATTGCTTCTCTCTCAAATCAAATCAATAACGGTGAGGCATGTCTGGGGTGGTGGCAAAAAAAAAAAAAAATCATTTGTTGCAGCTTCACGGCCGAGTCAGAGTGGGAGAAGGAGGAGTGGATTGAAGCGGTCCAGGAATCGATCGCCGAGACGCTCTCCGACTATGAAGTGGCCGAGAAGATTTGGTTCGACGAGGCCAACAGGAGCTGCGCCGACTGCCGCGCCCCCCGGCCCGAGTGGGCGTCGGTCAATCTGGGCGTGGTCATCTGTAAGAAATGTGCAGGTGAGGGACGCACGCACACTACATTTGGAAAAACAAACACACACACACACGTGGTTGATGCACACACACTGTGGAACATTACTGTACAAAAGGATAAAGAATCAGATGAGCGATTCCCTGCTTGGAGCCGCCCACACACAGGTTTGTGTGAGTGGCAGCCGGCAGCCTGTGATAGTTCCTAATGCAGTGAAGAAACAAACATGTCACAAAATGAAGACCTAAAGAGAGCAAGAGAAAAATAAGAACAAACCAAAACACCTTCCTATGATTTCCTACTGAAAACCAATGTTATATTGTTCTGATTATTGGAATTACGTTTGATTTACCTCCTGGTTTCAGTTTCCAAGTGAAATTTAACCCAATTTGTCATTCGATACTTAAATCTTAAATTTTGCTTTTAGTATGATTTCCTCTTGACGGTGTTCATATAAATGACTCACAGACAATCTAGATTTTGCAAGCGACTTATCAGAATTAGAAGTCAATCAGCAGAGCGCATTCGTCTGCCAAGGCCCAACACTCCCATTGAATCTATTCAAACTGCACCAAATTGCTCGCACTCGTATCATTTATCTAATTATACCTGATACAAGAATCCTGAATTATTCGCAGGGGGGAACCGTAACCCGACCGAGCGACCGCACTGTACCGGCAATTAGTGATGTAGTTCGTCACCTCAAACTTTCTCTGAATCTATTGGAAAATTACAGATTCCTTTGTAGAAAGGGAATATCATGCTTTTGTTGTAGATGCATATAACCTCTGACTCATGAATAAGCAGAGCCTGGAAAAAGGTAAAAAAGTTATAATGAGTGATATTAAATTCTCAAAACAAAAATAAGGCCAAACCTCGAGCAAGGCTGTAATACATGCTAAAGCTAAAATAAAGAACTATGTCTGTCCTCACCTGTGGCCTGATGTTTGTCTGGTAGTCTGTACTCTGACCCAGAGGCACTTTCAGAATAAGATCTCAGGTGATAAGCTGCTTATGGGAGCGGGGCTTCTGGCCTCTGGACTCCCTCTAATCTATTTGGCTGTGCTGGATGTCACAGATGAAATGACAACAAAGATTAAGCCCCGGTCGGGAACTCGGAATCCCAAACTGCTTTTTTGACCTCCGCTAAACATGATTAAAAAGGGAAGCGGCGGCCATGCTTGAAGTGAAGGGCGTCCTGGCTGGTGTGCAGTATCGTCTTCTCCGAGCTTGAGATTTGTCATAAGTTTGAATGTGATCCTTCACCTCACCTCGGCAAAGCCTGTGTAATTGGTACGCGTCAGATATCCTACATCCCTTCTTCAAACACCCTTAAATGATTTCATTTGCAGGGGGGGGGGGGGTTTAATATTACATCGGGTGGACGTGCAGGGCGAGAGCGGGTGAACCTCTGCAACGGGGGAAGCTTTCCTCGCACCGTGCTCGCCTTTAACTAGGTGGCGGTCCATTTGGAATACCAATGACTGCTAACGCTTTTAATTAGCGCTCCCGTGTCATGGACAATAAAGAGAAATGCTGAACAAGAGAAAGAGGAAAGAAGTAATGAGAAGGCTAATGGTAAAAATGATCCCAGGCTTTCCTCTCCTCTTGCCAAGATGGAATGAATTTTAATAGTCTGCAGCCTCTCTCTCTCTCTCTGTCTCTCGCTCTCTGTTGTGGAGCAGGTTCATATGGTAATATTTTTCTCTTTTTTGCTCGTGAACACTTGAAGAACTTGCAAATCGGTTTCCTAAAAATAGAAATATCAGTTTTTATTTTTAACATTAGAAAAACAGGGGGATTTGATCAAAAAAGCTGAAATATCTTTTTTTTTTTTTTTTTTTTTATCTAAACTGTAGCGTAAGCACTTTTCACATTCTCGGTTTTTCTAATCACTTTAAAAGAAACGGCATCCAGCTCAGCACCACCTTAAAGTTTATTTTGTTTACTTTTATCGGGAGGTAAGAAATCCCACAGAACCTGGCAACCATTCCGTAAAAATAAGTAAAAACTGCTGAGCATTAAATCTGCATTAATTGATATTTCTGGCTACTCAGGGACAGCAACACAGTGTAAAAGCACCACTGACATAAAACATTATCGCCTCATTAAATGCATCTAGCTGGAAAACAACTGCCTATTAACACATTCAGCTGACAGAGAGAAACATCAGCAGTTGCACCTCTTGCTTTTTAAGACCTATGTTCAAACTCTTTCAAGCTCTGATTTGGTCTCCACCAATTCCTGGGTCGTATATCTCTAAATGCTCCACCTGCTCTTTGTTATTTAGCTAGATGGTTGAATTGTCGGGGGGGTTAACGAAGGCCTTTCCCCTGAAAACTGCTGCCTTCCGGGGGAAATGAGTGTCTTGTGCAGGGACACTAAACAAAACTGCTAATCTTATGGGCCAGAAAAACCGAAACAATAAACAAAAAATAAGCTAAAACGCCTCACGGAGCAAACTGCAGAGTCGGGTGACCGTTTTCAAATTAGATCTAGTGATTTGACCAGATGTCAAAATGAAAACATTAATTATTGTAGCTTTAATAATTGGTGTTGAGATTTTATTAAGGGGCTTATTTAGGGAAAGCATCTCCCACTTGTTTTGGCTCCTTAACCCGTCAACCCCTTAGTAATTTGACTTCCCTAAAACTGTCCCTCTCTCTACACTCCTCCTCCCGATGAAGCCCCCAGAGGAGGTGTCATTACTCCGATGACTTGAAGGCCCCTTTTTCTTTCACTGGCAATTGCTGTAAACTCCCGAAACCAGGCTACAGCGTCTAGACACTGGCAACACAAGCCATGGTAACAGAAAAATGCATCACACATGGTTTTTCTTTGTTTCCCTCAGACCTGCCTCGGAGTGGTGAGGGGCTGTAGTCACTGGGACAGTTTTTGATTGGCGGTGAAATCCTTTTATAGAAGCTTCCATGTGTTGTGGCGGCACGAAAAGGATGAAGACATCTGCAACAGGCTATTTATGTGAGGAGGTTCTCACCACGTAGCCGCCAGAACATGTGCACGAACACACTTCATTCGGCTTCATTACCCTCACACAAGTGAAAATGGTCCTGTGGTGCTGTGCAGCTCAGTGGCTGGAGCTGGGCTGGAGCACTGCAGCAGGCAGTGTTTTCACTCCCGCAACAGAACAAGTGACAGGAACTAAGATTGACTTATGTGGTCTTGAAGGCAGGGAGTTTGAAATTTGGGGTTTTAGAAACCACATTTAAACAATACTGCTGTAAGAAGGACTGTTTACATTGCTATATCTTTCAGAGGAGAACTGATTTAACTTTCGAGGGGGAAGAGGGAATCCTTTTTTACTTGTAGTTTACTTTGTTGGTCAGGAAAAAATACACTATTAGCCCCAGATTATTGTTTGAAGAGTTCTGTGCTAAATTATTTCAGTAGAAAATGACACAATTTGATGAGGCATGACATCTGGAATACAAAAAAGTCATGTTTTTCTCTCCCTGGATAGACTTTCAATGTTTATAACAGAATAAATATTTCAATGCTTAAAATCAAAATCGAAAGACCCAAATTTTCATGGTTAGTTCTCGTCTGAATATACACATTAAAACCCCTGCGTGCCTAAAGTATAGTTAACAATGATAACTACTTAATTTTTCAGTATCTAACTATGTGACAAATAATTCAGAGATGCCTGGTGTGTGTGTGCCCTGTGGCCCTGTGATGAGACGGCCCCTCTCACACTTCCCCTCACCGCCGCTCGGCTCGAGCACAGAAGACAGTAATGAGTTCATGCCACGTCTGAATCTAAAATTATCCGCCATTACACACAGGACAATAATTCACATCCAAGCGTACAGCAGGTTTCTGCCTGATGCATTATGCATGTGTGCTCCGTCTCTGGCCATAAGCAACCCCAGCAGTCTCTCGCTCACCCAAATAAACAGGCCGACCAGCAAACACAATGAATTACTCATGATTCATTAGCAATTAATGGGCCTCGTTCTGTGCTTTCATTTCCAATTAGGAGTGCTGAGGGGACTAAACATGTCTGTTGTGAGTGAGAGAAGGAGCTCGCAGTCATGCTCTGCTTCTCCATCTTGTTACTGCCTCTTTATTGTTTATTCCATCACTGGCTTTAAGTGCGTCTGAGGAGATTTTCGGTGAATATATGCATCTTCATTTTTGAACTTTTTAAAAACCTGAAGGCCACGATTTTTTCAATTTAACTAATTCAGAAAAGAGTTTCATGAACTCAACTGTTTTTATGGATTTCTGTGGTTTTTTTTGTTTACCTTGTGGAATCAATCAACTTGATGACCATGTCTGTCTGTGCGCCAGGACAGCACCGCTCCCTCGGCCCCAGCATCTCCAAGGTGCGGAGTTTGAAGTTGGACAGCAGCATCTGGAGCAACGAGCTCGTGGAGGTGAGTGGATTCATGAAAGCCAATTAAATCTTTACTTTATCCCCTCGTATGTTTTTTTTTATCATCTGCCAATAATCTTTACAAGGCCAAATAGCTACGGTGCCTTCTCCATATATTAAACCCCGACCATTTACCTGCTGTAACACCTTGCTCCATTGAATCAGGTGCATCTTAAAGACTGTATAACTTTGTGCTTTTCCAGGCTTATTGGATATTGATTTCAAATTCTAACAAATAGGTCTACTAATGATTCTCACCTGAATGCCCCCCCCCCCCCCTGTGTGTCTTGTCAATCCGCCAGCTCTTCCTGGCGGTGGGGAACAAGAATGCCAACAGTTTCTGGGCCGCTAATCTTCCCATGGAGGAGGAGCTGTACGGCGGCGCCTCGGCGGAGCAGCGGGCCTCGTTCGTCCGCAGGAAGTACAGGGAGAGGAAGTACCGCAGGGTCCTGGAGGGCTTTCAGGACCTGGAGCAGCTCAACCAGGTACAGATCCCATAAAGACAGAGAGAAGCTAATGTCACAGGGATTAAATTCTGAGGTATTTAGACGGTATTTTCTTAATCGATATAATTGGCCCATAAAGCGGTTTTGAAAATGGTTGATTTCCTCATATCAGCTTTGTCGTTCACCCCCTAATTCAATATCTGTCCATCGCTGTCAATTAGACGACAATAAAAGGAGAAGGTAGGAGTTTACAGCGTAGTACAAACTGGTAAACCATCAAGACACAGTTCCCTTTTAGACTCTGATGTATCTTTCTATCTCTGGTCTCCTCAGTAATTGTCCATCACGAAAGAGAGCAAGAGTGCAGCTGAAGTTCACCGAGCACGCCGTCGTGAGTGGGCACCTACAATAGCCTCGTCTGTACTTCTGAGGAGCCTGGCACATTCTCCATTAGCTGAACCCACCCAACCTGAAATAGACCATATTCCTCTGACCTTTTGACTGCCAGTAAAACGGGCACTGTACGTCCAGCGATGCCAAAAGGGGGGCGTCTTAGCAAGTTGATGCCGAGGCCTTTTCTGCCAGTTTGTGGTCTCGGTTTATTGCTGCGGTTAAAAAAAAAAAAAAAACTGCCTCTAAAAAGAAGGGTCTTAAAAAGCCTGGTGCACCGAGCCTGTGCGTTTCCAGCTGCGTCAGCACATACGCAGATCAGCCCCGTCGTATTGTTTTCGCCAGAGGAAAGGGAGGAATGAAGATGCAGAGAGAGGGAATGAGGAGGGGGGGGGGGGGGGAGTAAGGAAGAGATATACCAGTGAGCTGAGTGGAAAAGTGGATTAGGATCCACAACAGAAACGCTTGGGTTGGTTTTATTGCGGCTTTTCTGGCTTTTGGGCGCGTGTGTGAGTGTGCGACTGTGTGTGTGTGTGTGTGTGTGTGTGTGTGGTGCACGCGTGTGAACATGTCTGCTGCTCCGCAAGAGATGTGTGAATTTGCTGTCGTAGTGTTGGAGTGAGAGTGTGACAGACACAGAGAGTGTGTGAGTGAATCCACACGTCCGCCCTCAGGACTTGTGGTCTGGGCCCTCGCAGACTTTAAGTCACTTTAAGACTTCATGTGTTTCCATGGAGATTAACTGAAATACCCCCCCCCCCCGGAGCTAATTTCAAAAGATTTTCCTCACCGGGTCTTAATGGTGTTCATATGCAGCTCTGCTACATAACATAGCAACGGTAGCAGATATGGCACCGGCTGACACGGCCTTCCTGCTGCTTTATTTGAAGCTTTTCTCCAAATCCAGAATTCAAACTACAACATACAATACAAATGAATAAATGTTCTTAAATCACATGTAATTAACTTGCACGCTGTGTATCTTTCAAAATACAATTTCTGACTCAAAAATACCTCATTGGCTGCATTAGAGCATAGCCCTCAATTTCCCGATGTCTATGTTGACTTGGAGTTCTTTGGAGCAAACAGTTCACGCTCCAGTGGAGCACCACACCCGATGGGATGCTGCTTTCCAGTACTATTATAGCGAGATCAGCCTTATGAGCCTCTCAGGTATATACACTTTATAGAAAGATGGATGACAAGTCCCCACATGCTCCCAGAAATGAAGCCAGA
The DNA here is from genome assembly GCF_949316205.1 of Platichthys flesus. Classification (NCBI taxonomy): domain Eukaryota; kingdom Metazoa; phylum Chordata; class Actinopteri; order Pleuronectiformes; family Pleuronectidae; genus Platichthys; species Platichthys flesus. The sequence continues at coordinate 10,824,162 of NC_084968.1, forward strand.
ATATCCTGGATGTGAGCGCTCACATCTAATGCTGAAAACGTCTGGAGCCAGAGTCTGCTCGGTAGAGATTGGTGAGTGGAGCTTCGGTATCAGGGTCCCGCCCACTCGCTCGACCAGTCATGAGCCAGTCTCAGCTGTCAGTCATGACGTTACACCCCCTTTTGTATAGCACCGAATCACTTGCACATATGTCATTGTGATAAGAACTACCTTGAATGATAGAAACATTTTTTTAATATGTACTCTGACGTCCCATCCAATAACATGCAAAGTACAATTTTATTTAGGAAATTCAATAATGTCCTAATTATGAATGCAAGGGACATTTATTTTCAATTACAAGACTGATTCACAGATTCAACAATAACAGAAACAGTCAGAATGTGACCGAATGTGTAAAAACGTTTCCTTTCCTTGCTGAGCAGAACATATCAACATTCGAGACCTGAGGATTTTAACACCACAGATGGACAAAGTAAATTTACAAATGCAGATCATACCAGCTGTTCATATCTTGTTGCTACATCAATAAACCCACACAAGGACTTAAATGAAGAAAGGTCTTCATAAATAACTATGATCGTCTGAGTTGAAGAGGCGGACCCTCTGGAAGTCCTGCAGAGTCCACCAGAGGCCTCTTGATGAATTGTGGGTTTGCACGGCCCCTCAGCACCTGCAAACCCGCTTAGTTTGTGAGTCTGGGAGTACAAAGTGCGTGGGTGTGTGTGTGTGGGTGTGTGCATTTGTGTGTGTGGGTGTGTGCATTTGTGTGTGTGTGTGCATGAAAGAGGATGATGGCAATCGGGGAAAAAAGAAGTGGAAGTGGGTGTTTGTGTTTGCCTCCCTGCTGTCTAGACTGGCTTTATAAACGGGCTCAACAGATTTGATAGGGATCAGTGTGTCATAGAGGCAATACACACACCATGACTCAACATATGTGTTTGTGTGTGTGTGTGTGCATTTGATCAAATAATAAACACTCTTCCAAATAGCTCCGCAAATGTTTGTGTAAAGTAATAAATCAGATGCAACCTATAAAGAGTAAAATCACAAACAAGGACACTGAGTCTAATCTCATTGGACACGTTCCACTTCTGTGTCACATTTACTTACTGTAACGCCAGTGTGAATATGAAAAGAAAAACTAAAGAGCTATATAAAACCTATTCCTCAGGGGAGGCTTCTCTTGAGCAAAGACAATAATACGAGCAATTTCCTCATTGACATTCATGCATTTTTTGAAAATCATGCAATGGCATTTTAACAGGCTTTATGGGCCTCGGGGTCATGAAACCAACTCGCTGCGTTACCGTAAATCACATTGTTAAGCGTCAGCCGGAGCAATAAAATGAAACTACACAAAAAAAAGGTGCAGAGGTGATTTTAAAACCCGATTGTGTCGATTGCAGTATCTCAAACAGAGTGTGCTTATTCTGTTGAGTTGTTTTCTCCTCTATCCCCCGCCACTTGCTCGCTCTCTCTCTCTCTCTCTCTCTCTCTCTCTCTCTCTCTCTCTCTCTCCCTCTCCCTTTCTCTCTCTCTCTGTATCTCCGTCCCATGTTCCCCATTAGAAGCTCATATCCCGGCGACCTCCACGGAGTCTCCGCAGGCCGCGTGACCTAGAGAGGGGGGGGGGGGTGGTATCAAAGGACCCTCTTATATCATTACGCACACTCGCGCACCAACCCCCCCCCCCCCCCTAGCGGCACGGTAATTGCTGTGACACTGAAGGTCATTTCCAGAGACGCTACCGAATAGGGCCAGGTTGCATGGGACTGTTTGGTCATAATGCGGGCAGGTGATATTGACAGGTGCTCTGTTTGTGCTTTGTGTGTGCTCTGCCCGGGTGTACATGCGCAGCCTCGGCGCGCCTCACTCTCAGACGCACCTCGCTCGCTCGCTGACTCGGTCCCAGTCCGATGAAATTCATCCGCTTTCCACTCGACTCCTCTGTTGATCCTCTGTGTTGCGGGTCGCCCTGCGCAGTGTCGCATCAAGGGACCGGGCTGATGGGAAGAGACAGACACTGGGAAAATGTTTTCTCCTCGGTCAGACTGTATTCCACCGACTCTTTCATCCCCAATCCAGTTCACCGGCTCGCGGCATGAAGCAGGTGTATAGATTTAACTAAACAGTGAGGGGATCAGCTCAGTCATCTGCCCCTGACTAAAGAAGGAACTGATCTGGAGAACAGGCGACTCCCTACATGACTGAGGGGGGAAATCAGGGCATTGGTGCAGTTCTCTTAATGGCCACATGGGGCTGGCACTAAATAATGTGTGAAAAGAGAAGGGAAAGTGAGGTTCAGTGTATATTCTGTGGATGCTTCTCTTCTTTTTGCGTGATAGTAATACTGGAATGATTGATCGTGCAATTTCTCCACCGCATGAAACATAAAGCAGATTTATTCTGCAGAGTTTTCCTTAGCTTATTTAAACAACCATGAAAACGTCACTTTGGTGCATCTTGACAAAGTTTTGAGAAAATATCTCAAAACTTAGAATACATGGGAGAACCTGGGTTTTAAACGGGGGGGGGCATGAAGATTGAGTCAAGACTCCACTTAAAGAAAGATTTAGCTGGATTATGGAAATGTGCAGGATCAAAACCCGACTCACTCTTAGAGAGCAGAAGTTGAGATATTTCAACTGTGCTGCCCTGTTTTTTTTTTTAATATGTCTTTTATGAAAACGCCTTTCAACAGCCTGCGGCCACAAGCATAGTGTTTTCAGGTTGTCAACACACATTGTCAACACAATATCTCAAGAACACCCGAAGGGACTTTCTCCAAATTCAGTCAAAATGTTCAGTTGGCGTCGAAGGGAAACTGATCAGAGCTTTTCAAAGTCCAAGATCTGTGTGACCTCACTTTACCCCCTCGAGGGAATCCCTTCAAATTTGGCCTACTTGTTCACAGGATAACTGATTGGATGTGTGGGGTCAAAGGTCAAGGTCACGGTGGCCTCACAAATCAAGTGTTTGGCCCTTTTTGTACATCATATCAGTTTGAGGAGAACTTGTTCCCAGTTTGACCAGTTGTGACTTAGACTCTGACTATATTTCAGGGGTCAAAGGTCAAAGAGAGCTCTTAAAGAGTCTGGAAAATAAACGTATGCATTGCATTCAACCTCAGAGGAGTATTTGTATTTGTTGTTATGTGTTGTACATGTCGTACTTTCCTCTGTCATATTGTAGACAGTATATTTTTTCTATCATTCTTTTTTCATGAAGCTATATTTCACTTACACGCTCCACTGCTCTTATTTTGCTCACTCCATTGTTTTTCATGTCTTTATTCCAACTTCCCCTCGTTTAAATTGTTAGTGTCATTATATTTAATATGGCCCATTTGTCCTGTTCTCATTTGCCATATTCCCCTTTTTCCCAGGGATTAGACGTTTTATTATTCCCACCGGGAGCATTCGAATTCCATCTTATTTTAACTTCTCTTTTGAGATTGGCGCTGAAGCCCAATTCTAAACTTTAGATGATTATTTCTGACGCCGCTTTATAGAGTCTTTGTCCTCTGTCAAACTGCCGTAGAGACGGAGACACCCCCCCCCACACACACTGGGAAGTGAGAACATACTCACTGGTTCACCGTCTGGGATGTGAAATTTCTTTAAAGGCATTAATCCAGCTGGAGAAAGCTGTTTAGAAAAGAAATGAGCCGCGGCCGCTCTTATTCGGTCTTTTATGAGTCCATCACAGCAGGACACGTTGAGGTGGACTCGTATAAATAAGATTTGCCACCGCAAAGAACACTCGGCTCCCAGAATGTGATTTACAAACGCATTGAAATTACAAATACAGTTTTTTTTATCTCTTGCACATACATTATTGAAGGATTTTTATGAATGGTGCCGAGCTCCCCCGGGGTCTCGGGAGTGGGCGGAGAGAAAGCACAGAAGCGTCTTCATGCCGTCGTCTGTCTTATCCTGTGTGTGCTCAGGCGCTGTGTGCGGCTGTGGTGTCGCCCGACGTGCTGCAGACGATGGCGCTGGTCTTCAGCGGGGCGGATGTCATGTGCGCCACCGGAGACCCGACCTACTCCACCCCCTATCTCCTGGCTCAGCGTACCGGACAGAAGCTGCAGATGGAGTTCCTGCACCAGAACAAACTGTCTGGTAAGAAAGTTTGTGCGCCTCCCCCTGTCCAGCCGTCCGTTGTGGACTTCACGCATAACAGTGCACAATGATGCCCTTACATATGAAAAGAGAACTATGATACCATCACTGCATACGTACTTCTTTGGCCTGGTTGTTCAGGAATACATCCACTAGAGGGCAGTGCAGAGTTGAGACTTTGTGATTACAAACATGGCGGCGATGGCAATATTATTATTAAAAAAGGGGAAAAAGTGAATTGGAGACAATGGTGGTCCAACTTGACTTAGCAACTCGCCAAGTCTCTTTTTAAAAAGTTGAGCGATAACTGGAAATGTCTTCTTCCTTGCTTGAACTGTTGGCCTGTTAACCCTGGCCTGCACAACAGCCATAGAATATACCACTCAGTATTTCTGTGTGTAAGATCACTGCTGAGTTTCTCTGCACGACCACCACTTGGTACGATTTGCTTGAGTGAGTTGGTTTTGGCCTGTAGCTAGAGTGAGTTGCATCCTCACCACTACCATTTGACATCAGATGCACCTCCCACAGAGAGCCCCCTTCCAGCCATCACATTAGAAAAGTTAGTGTTATGTTTGTGTTCAATAATTTAGCACGGCCCTCAAAGGATGCTATAAAAAAAACTGAAATGGCCCCTGATAGGAAAACAAGTTCTCCACGGCCGGTCCACAGGATCTGAGGAGATATTCTTTCATAATTACCGTACATACCGTTTTTTTTACAAAATAAACACTTGTATAAATCTGTGGAAATGGCTTTTAAACTAGGTGTGCGATTTGGACTTTTACAACCACTGGCACCACGTATATTCAGCCCCCATTGTCTGTATACTTTTAACAAGCCAGTCGTGTTTAGAAGTCACCCCGCCGCCGTGCCGCCACTTTTACACAATCACAGAGGGAGGTTTGTTTTCTCCCTTTGCCATGAATAGGAAATTAAGGCAGGAATACCCACAAATTTGAACCCAGCGAGTTCCCAGTTAAAAAAAAAAAAAAGTCTCTCCTCTCTTTAGTTTCTCTTTTTCCTTCTGCACTTTCCCTCAACTCTCTTTTGCGTCACCCATCTCATGCTGTCGGTGGCGCGGCTGTACGGTGTTTGCTTTCATGACGAGTGTGTGTTGTTTGTGCGACTTATGATGAGAATGTGTCTGTTAGCGACTCCTTATTGCTAGCACGGGTCACCTGGTGCGCCAGACAACTCGCATGTGGACACAGGGAACGGACGCACACACACTAACACACACACTTATAGGCGTGTAGACTTGTCCACCTGAAGCGTGCAGCATAGCAGCGTCCTCCATCTTCTCATTATGTGTCTGGAGCTGTCCAGACTCGTCCTGTCGTGATGGAAGCTCAACTAAACTGAGCGAGGCCATGAGCACTAAGGTCAAAGACTCACAACCACTGTTTTTCTTTTTAAAACCACAATTACAATCTTTGCTCTAATGTCGACCTGTATACGCTGCACAGCCTTCAACATGGTTTTCTTTTCTATAACCGTGGTTGGTTCCTGAGCTCAACCACAGACCACGTGCACCTCTGTGGAGTCATAGATCTTCAGTGTCTGTGTTGTGTCTAATAAACTTTAAATATATCAACTCTCCATTACATCTTCGGAACAATAACCAAAATATATACTCTCAAAATCAGTATTGGTAATGCTCTGATTGATTTATTCCCAAAGCTTCTGCATGTACAACATGATAGATGTTTAATCATGAATTAGAAGAAGAGCGGTCAGTGATGAGTCATCCTCAGTGGTTTGAACTGACCGGCCGACCGCCGTCCTTATCCAACCGGGTCCAAAAGTTTCTTGTGCGACAACACAAAACAAATACAATTTGCGGAAACAGCAGTGAATAACCCGACTGTTGTGTTGTGTGGAGAAGATTAAAGCTCCACGCAGAATACTGTCCAAATTCCCTCCGTGACATTTTTCCTACAGTCGGTCACATTACACACAAAGCTGTGAGCAGTGGTGTTCTCTGTGCACGTGGCCCCCCGGAGCTTGCAGAGGAAAAACTTGTGAAAAACTCTGATTAAACAGGAATTGAACTTTATTTTCTTTTTCTTTTTTTTTGTCAGTCGTCGAGCGCCTGTGTTTTTGTCTGGCAGGAAGCGGGAACAATTCAATACCCACGCGACGCCATCCCCACTGTATCGCCTGGTGTTGACAGAGAGACGATACAGCACAGGCTGGAAAATAGAGCAGGCGGTACAGAGGACAAGACAGAATTCGGGGGGGGGGGGGTGCTGTAGAGTTTTTAAAGACCCCAGCCTTGCAAAATGGTTGCACACACGCAAGGCAATATAAGGGCAGATATGGGGCTTTCATATGTCAGCATGTGTGCTTGTTCTCCGTGATTCTGTTTGTCTTATGAGCCACACATCCGCAACGAGGCCGCACCTCAGGCCCCCGTTCCGCCGCAGCATGGTGCCGCGAAAAAAAAACCAGACACTGCGCCGAATGAAACGACATCAAACTTTACCGAAATGAGCGGTGCCCCCGGTGGGAGGCTGGAATAAGCCGGCAATAAACAATCGGCAAACGCGAGCAATTCTCGGCCTTGTCAGCTCAAGTCTAAATTGGAGTAGCTCTCGGGGCGCTACGCCGTTTCACAGTGGGTTGGTAAGAAATACAAATAGGGAGAGAAAAAAGAAAACCTTCTCATTCCCTTCTGGTTGTGGAGAATCCAAACAAAGCTGTCGGCTCGCCGCGGCACTGTCCCTTCCCTCCACAGCAGCTCATTTGTAGCTCCGGCGCGAGGACGTCCACTGATGCCGGAGCATCGGCACCTCATTAGCTCCTTCTCTCCACGCGTGTGCTTGAGCGCCCGGCCTCGGCGGACCTCGTTCTCCCGCCCACACCTGCTCGCCCCGAAGCACCCGAGATACCGCAGGAGTGTGTTTCATTTACATACCTCCCCCCCACACCATCCCAGATTCCATTAGAAAACAGGCCGGTGGCATCTCTCCGAGGTGGTGTGTCTCCACACTTAAGCAACCCCTGTGGGCAGCTTGGATGATGGCTCTATCCCTCAGAGTCAGAGGCTTCCACTGCGGTGGCTACTTGTATAATTTCAGCCTCATATATCATTTTGTCTGTATCCCTCGTATTCCCATAGCTTACACCCAGGAGACCACGCAAATAAAATTAACCATCAAAAACATGTATCCAGAACAAGGTCACTTTTTTCTTTTTGTCATGGGAGCAAAGAAAGATCAGGTAAAAATGTAAATACTTTAAAAAGAATGAAATAACGGCAAAATGAGCCATGTCGTTTTTTAAGGATAACCTATTTTGGCCCAGCTCATGTCCAACCATCTTGTCACCAGTGTGTGTTCTGTCACTTGCCGCTGTCAAGATGGTGATGGAGATCTTTCCTGGCACCACTTTCTGAATGTGGATTTACAGCCTCAGTGGAGAAAGGAAAACAAATCTGTAAGTGGACTTTTGGTTCCACTCTTAATTCCATTTGGGTAAGGCCCCACAGAAGTATTTCCCTGGGTCATAAGAGACTCCTTAAAACGGTTATTCGACCCAATGGCTGAAAATTACACAATTAGCAGCTTCAAGGTCACATTTTCGATTTGCCCCCCCGATCAAGGGTGACACTGACTCCCTGCCGGCCACTTCACTGTAAATATCTGGATGAGCGTATTGGCCAATGCCTGCGACAGTAAACAGTAGCATAAACATGTAAATTGCATTTAATTTCCTCTCTCCAAATCCACCCGGGCGGCCGTTGTGCCGTGAAACCGAGCCCAACCTCGACGTTGACATCAATCGGCTTCTTCTTAAATGACACACCGTAGATTTGGAGGCTACAGAGTTTTTTTTTTTTTTATTGTTGCCACCCGAGCACTCCTGACGCCTCGGATCTCTGAATCTTGTGGCACATTAAAAATTAATCCAGCGGGCTTTCGGTGTGGATAATAAAAAGATGAACACAAAAACACACATTCATCTATATATATATATAGAGAGAGAAATATAAACAAGCACTTAATCAAAGGGCCTGTTTCTTCCTGCAGCTCTGTTCCACCCTGTTTTAAGGCTCTGGGAGTTTTTCTTTGCTTGCCGGCATCGTTCCTGTTTTTAACCACCACACAGAGCTGCCGGGGAGGGGGGGGGGGGGGCACACAAGGTCACGAGCAGCTGCTGAGAGTTTGTGGAAATTCAACTTTTTGCCCCCCTCTGATGGAGAGCCTCTGTGCCGAATGGCTTTAATTTTGAAGGATTAGCCTGAAGTGTCATTGGCCAGAGAGCTCCTCGTGGATTTGCGCCCTGCGGGTTCATATCTCATTTAGTGCATCCATCCATTATCCATACCGCTCATTCACCGAGGGTCGTGGAGAGGGCTGCAGCCGATCCCAGGTGACACCGGGGCGAGGGGCGGGACACACCCTGGATAAGCCACCGGGACGATATATAGAGACAAACAACCAGTCCCAGTCCTACTCACATCGCAGACTGTGTATAAAGATGGAGGACATGACTGCTTCACAAAATTGAATGCTCAGTATCTGGATCTCCACCAGGGGGCTGGCTGCAGTACAGATCTAAATCTCTCCCCCTTGTAAATAGATGGGACTTTGACCAAGAGGGATATGTTTGTTTTCTATTAAGCTTGGTTTTAATTTGTTATTTGATGATACCAAACTGGGATTCAAACCTGTGACCTAATTGCTGTGAGGCGACACTGCCCTACCGTGCCGCCTTCACTAAATACACTCACTTCATTTCTGTGATGACTGAATGATTTGAAACTTTTTAACGCCCTTTGTACTCCTTTGACTTCTACATGATGTCTTGCGTATGTCCGCCCTTTTTGTTATCATCCACTATGTGTCGCCCCATTTCTGTGTGCGCCACTGTGTGTGTGTCTGTGTGGGTGTGTGTCTCTGTGTGAGCCTCTGATTACCCCACTGTCCGCTGCTTGTCGGGCACCACTTTGTGACCGCTGCCGTGGGCGAGCAGATGGCTAATTGAGCACTCTGTCATGTCACCTGCCTGCACCGGGGACCGAGCCAATCGGCGCAGGCCCAGACTTCTCCGCCGCCCCCCCCAGACATTCCAGTCATCCCAGTCCCATCTAAACGGAGTCCAGCTTCAGGGGCCCAGGGGTACTGTTCTAACAAGGCTTACACACAGAGAGAGAGAGAGAGACACAGTATCAACCACTGGCTTATTTACATTCCCCTCAACCTGAGTGCTGGGACAGTTGTGTGTATTTGTGAGTGTGTGTGTGTGTGTGTGTGTGTGTGTGACTCACCTACCTGCAGTTGGCTGATTCAATTCATTAAAGTCAGATTCCATGTATTAAGGGCGCTGCTATTGGCTGGCACCTTCTCCCTGTCGGTCTCCGATTACAGACGTTTCTCCAGAGCGACGCTGAGGCTTCGTGTCTCGTGATTGGCTGATTGCCTCTTTGGGATAACTTAAAAAAAAAAAATCATATTGCATTTTCTGACCGCGGTGTATTAGTGCGCCTGTGTCGGGTCAGACACCGTGTTGTTGTTGATTTCATTGTGTATGCAACTGGAGACGCAGCTCATAGACCGTGGATGATTATTTGTGTTTTTTTTTTTTTTCTTCTTGTTTTTTCATTGGGGGGGTCCATTTTCATTTAGCAATTTAATCAAGAAGTCTCGCTGAGATCAAAATCTATTTTTTTTACCGACATCTGAAAACAAATCCCATATACAGCGGCGTCACAACGAGACGATGCAGGGCGCTCGCACACAGGGAGAGAGACGTCATATTTCTCATCTATTCCTTCATTGCTAGTTTTTTCTTGCATCTATTTAAGATTTAATAAAGCAACACAAGATATTGGAAACTGTAAAGCGTATTCATAATGTGCTGTACCTTCACGTCATAATCAATTTGTGAGATAAAGCTTAAGAAACGATTAAATTCAGATGCGTGCGTGGCGATATTGGACAATCCATTTATTTCAATTTCTTCAGACTATCATGCGAACGCATTAGTCAAACTCCACAGTCATTTAAAGATCATTAATGTGCACATGAGCGCAATTAATTAGCTCGACACACGAGAGCACGCGACGAACACACACCGAACAGTCGGGGCGAGCCGTCTCGTTGAATTAACCGATTCTCTCGCTCTCCCGCTGTGAAATGATATGCGGCGTGGAGACGAGGCGTCAGTGCCGTCAGTGCTGGGCTGGAAGTTGTCGCATCAATTAAAAGTGGTTTCAATTAAAGTTATTTTACCTTGCCTGATGGGAGAGCTGGAGGTGGCGGAGGATAACATCGCCGAGATATCGCCGAGGCTCCGGCAGACAATTGAACTCCAGAATCGGGGGGCTAATTGAATTTGAGCGCGATAAGGTTGAAATGTGGGGGAACTCTCCAAGCCGGCGAGGAAGGATGAGTGGAGGGAGAGAAAAAAAGATGAAGCGAGGGGAAGCCTCTGATTTAAATGGGCAGAGACGAAGAGAGGACAGAGTGTAACAGATACATTACATGTAGGTCTGTGCTTTAAAACTTCAGCGGCTTGAGAATCCATGTTTATTCTGGTTGAAAGAAGCAGTCTGGGATTTTATAGATGAGGAAGAGTGGGAGAAGAAGATAGTGTCACGTGTGGGATTCATGGGATCTTAATCGGGGAGTATTACCATATTCAATATCCAACCTTTCAAAGTACACAAAATCAGCCGTGGTGATGATGGAGGTCAGATCAGTGTGTGGCACATTTTGCAGGTTTCAAAAACTTTAGAATATTTTTACTCCAGTTATTTTATTATTAATTCAATTGCAAACCAAGAGAGGGTTAATGGTGTGACGAGGCATTTTTCAGATAACCCAATTTTAAATCTGCAATCTGAATATTCTCAATCCAAAAAAAGAGCAGATTGAATTTATCTGAAATGTTCTAAATCCTCAACTCTGAGATACCTGGACTGTGCATCTACCAGGACTGACTGTGGTTCAAGGACAATAGAAATTAGTTTTGCAAAGTTATTTGCAGGTGAAGGTGAAGTTGTGACACACAAGTACAACAGAAGGAAATGAACTGGTGCACCATTTCAATCATTGGGGAAAAAACCATTTCCTCCCCTCTTCTAATGTGTCTTTAACCTCTTTTATAGATTTCCCCAGACTCGAGCAGTGGTCGGAGGATCCATCGCTGTCGGACGTCTCCCTCTTCATGGATGGCTTCCTCTACATCTCCTCTGGCCCCGCCAAGTCCACGCTGGACCGCCGCAGACGAGACGGTGGGTGTGAATGCCGTCTCCCCCCCCCCCCCCCCCGCAAGGCCAATCAGTCCATCACTCCATTTGTAAGCAATTCAGACTGCGTGCCTGTCAGAGGTCCGATCCAGTTAAGCGCTGATCTATCAATCAGTGTCAGTTTGTCAGTTGTCGAACCGGCAGTCATTTAATCTGTACGCCAGACATTCCAGTCCCAGTGATCAATGGATCTGCCTCTCAGATGCGTTTCTGCATCGGTCCTCTGGGAATGCTTGCCAGACGGGAACATGTGCCCGAGATGACCCGACGCTTAAATATCAGAAAATTAAAAAAGTGCTTTCTCTGAATCCACCTGTGAGGAGCTTCTCCATCTCCCCCTGCATCCTCCCTCCTTTGTCTTCCGAGGCACTTTAAAACTTTTAATCAGGTTTTCACGCCCAAACTCTTCAGCTGCTGCCGCACCTCCTGCTCCGCGACTGGTCCCAGTGCTCCAAACAGCTGGAGCATTTCAGGGGCCCGCGGGTAATTAGGAGAAGGAGCCAGCTTTGGATGCCTCCCCGGGGAGAACGGGGTTATCGGGAAGGTGGAGGAGTGGGATGAAGTGGGTGGTTCGGTGGAGGAGTGTTGGGGGGGGGGGAGGAAACTGTACATGTGCGGTTGACAGCTCGTAGCTACCTGCCACTTGAACGAGCCGAATCTCCTGCATGTTGGGGGTAAGACATCCATCTCCATTTTCCACCCCCCCCCCGCACACACACACGCTCTGCTCTCATTGGTGGGTGGAGGTAGCACATGCCGGCTAATGAACAGGACTGAGGTCTGGGAAATTGCCCCTTAGAGGAGACTGGTGGGGGGGGGGGGTGTCTATAGAAATGATCATTAGCCACACAAATGGAATTCAGCTTCACTTCATTTGTTAAAGATCATTCCAATCTGTTTCCACTTGTTAATCATAATTCCCATTCTTGTGCTGATACTGTACTCAATACAATAATTGCAGAGGTCTGGGAACATGGTGGCCTTTGGGTTTAAAGTCAGCCATTTATCTCAACTAGTCAATCTGGAGGTAAACCTGAAAGTAACTGTCCCTGAAACGCTGCTCATGAATTATTATTCACCTTGGATGTCTTCCCCTATAAACAGCTGATATCTTGGTTTCCCCAAAACCTGTGAACTGATTTCTGTGCGTTGCCTTGTCTGAGTAGCTGTGAGCCAAATTACCATGTTCCACGATCTTGGCAATAAACACATAAATATTTAAAACGTCATCAAGAACACTTGCTGTCCAATGCTTTCCTTTGTTTATGGCCGAGAGGACAGTGTGTTTGCTGATAACTCTCTGCGTCTGGACAGCAATGAGCTGAAAGAGGCCAAAACGCTGCATAGAGCAACATGCGTGACTCATCAGTGTTTACACATTTAGCATTACACGTATTTGAAACAGCAGGTTTATTGAAGGGCTGTTCTTCTAAGCAGGATTCCTCATGTTACGGTAACTGCAGTAAAACAGAAAAATCCACTGTAGGGCGAAGGTTTGTTGTGCGACGAGACACGTGACCTTTTTGTCAGGGGCCACTTGAAGCCACTGTTGTACACTTGCTTCTCTTGCTTCTCCAACTACACCCCCCGCCCCCCCCCTTCCTTCGGATAAGTGCTCGCAATATTTCGGCCAGTAAATACCTTGTTATTTCATCTATTATGGAGAGCATCGCCAGGTTTGGGCTTTTGTGCTCTAATGGCGCTTTAACTGCGGCTGCAGCTGTTGAAAGATTCAGAGGGGTTGGGTTTAAAGCCCCGACGCGTCCCCGACTTCTGCAATCACGAGGAAGCGCTGTCAGGACTTTGCGAGCACGGTAGGGATGAGGTATTTTTGAATGTACTCCAGGATGCCTCTCGCTCCCAGGCTAATGGTTTGATGGTCTATAGATACACCCTTGTTCTTAATAATTCATAGGTCTGTGCTCAGGGCTTAATAAAAGCACTTCGCCACAGCATCTTTAACTTGCACTTTTCTTCTTTTTTCTTTAAAGTCTGCAAACGACTCCGATGGGCTCCGGTACTTTCCACTGATGGGGAGTGAGTTTCCGAGTGTGGCACTGATTCATTTGGTAATGGCCTTGACAGAAGTGCCACGCCGGGGATCATCGTGCCAGCCCGCCGTAAATGAAAGAGTGCGATGTGCTGCTTAGCATTTGGGAAGGCGGCGCTCAAACGTGCCAGGAATCCAGATGAGAGAAAAACAACATATTCCTGAATGTTTTATTTGCACTTAAATCGAGGTGCAACTTGTTTATTCTCCACTTTATTTGTTGTTCTGTCGAGCTGTGTATCCGCTTTGCACGATTAATTCAGGACAAAAAGAACAGGGCAGAGACTCATGCTCCGCTCAGATACTTGCCTCGTTGGGCTTGTGAGAAACAGCGGGCGGCTACTGTCTGAAATCTTGAGTGGCAGCGGGGACATGCCCCCCCTCCCCTTTAATTCCTGATTAGTTTTTTCTTTTCCTAATCAGCGGCGATCCGTGTTTCTTTCTCCCGCCTGCAACAGTAACTCTTGAATGCCAGAGCGAGAGAGAGAGAGACAGAGGAGGAAAGGGGGATGGAAAACAGGAGGGTTGGGTTTGTCTACCGAGGAGGGCCGAGAAAACCAAGTGGAATTATGTTAACATTTTAAATTGAGGACACAAATCTGAGCCCCAGTGAACAATTCAATTACAGCAGCTGCGAAGCCCAAACCCAAATCTTCTTTATGGTTTATAATGACAATTAGTTGTCGGACGATGTTTAAATGACTGGAGTTTCCAAGAAGTGACACTTGTGTTATTCTGTTTTAAATGTAATAAGAAGTGAACAAAGCCCATTTAAACAATTTGAGGGGAATGCAATATGTATGTGGGAGGGTCTCTGCTCGTCTAAATGCGAGAGGCCCCCGTTGCTGCAGCCAGAAACACACGGCAGATTTCATTTATTTTTTTTTAATCTTTTGGCATATCTGCCCATTCCTCTCTGTAATGAAGTGGGCTGTAATGCTGGCACAGACAGATCATTCAGATTCCCTTCCAGTTTCTCCATTTCCATTTCCAGCTTCTCTGACAAGCTGTCCGGCAGACGTCTTCATCACAGATATTTTAGTCTGATGGCGAGATAGGCAGGAGATAGGAGGGAGAGAGAGAGAGAGAGAGATGGGAGAGCGAGCGCAGGGGGAAAAGTGATCAGCTGTTTAAAATAAATCTTGAGACATCCAGCGGAAACTTTTGACTTTGCACACTCAGTCGCTGGAGCAATTCAACAGTTCAATTGCCTCATTAATGACGCGATTGGTTTAATCCACTTGTTCGTCTCAGATACCCGGAATTTAGCGTATTGACCGAATTGCACAAGTGAGAGAGGAGGTGCAGAAAAAAAATGTAGATAAAGAGGAAGAGACATTTTCCGCACTATAGATTTGCACAACTTGCAAAGCGGGAAGCTATCTTTGGCGTACGAGCTAATTGGCCCATTTTAACTGCTGGAGTCATGTGCCACAGTTGGCTTCCGCTGGCGTTGTCTCCGGCGGCGGGTTCGCGGACCCCCGTGGAGAACGGCTGGGCCATTGCTGTGTTTGTGTGGGGGGGGAACAGCTGGCAATGGACACAGCTGCCTGATTGTAAATCAAGCACTATTGTCGCCGCCATTTTGCTGGTGCTTGTGTACACACGATAGCGGTAAGCCCACCCACTGAGGAAATATTGAACCACAAACAAAGAAGGAAGAAGGATGCTTTGGGAGTCTGTCATGTGCTGGTTCCTTTTTTTGCGGAAAGCCCATTTCCTGGTGGAAGACCTTGGGATCCAGAAGCATTCACAGTTTTGTGTGAGGACGCAACTTGCTCTACGGATTCCAACACAACTGGATAATAGTTGCATTCATCAGTGCAGCTATTCCACACAGACACTGCCGCTGAACTGGTTTTATCCAGGGTCACATTGATGGAACTTTTTGTCTGGTTTTGTCGGTTCTTTTACTGTCAAAGGCTCCGTAGAAAATCTTTAATTCCTCTCATCTTGGCTTCTTCAGTCTCCTCCTTAATCCAACAAATCCCTCGTATTCGTTCACATTCCAAACCCAGAGGAGATAACTGTATCTGAAATTACACTTGTCAAACATTGGTCCACCTTTTGGCCCCTCTTTAATTCCCCGTGCATGTTAAGACCTCGTGTGGGGATCTGTACCTGTGGGTGTCCCGGCCGATACGATCAGAAACCAGTTGGCTGAGAGCTGAGCCCACTTTGTGTGTCCACGCCCTCTGGATTCGCCCTGGGACTTTTAGTGTCTTTGTCCTTGGAATGGAGAACACATTTAAAAACATCTTTTCCCCCTTTGTACAGTGGAGATGAACGCATTTGTCACCGGAGAAATCACGAGATCACAAAGGTCAATATATTCTCTGGTGACCAAGAATCTTTGTAATGAGGTCTAGATTTGCTTGAAAGGGAAAAGGAACTAATTAAAAACCACAGATGTTTATGATATTTCACTTGATACATGCAAGTATGAGCTTGTGGTGGCAGTAGATTGTAAAAAAATCTATTGTTAGTATTCATCCAACACATATTTGTACCAAATCTGATAAGAATCCATCCAAGAATTGTCAAGACATTTCCATTAAACCAAAACCACAACCGAATAAGTGTGAATATCAGGGAAGTGAGTCGGCTTAAACCTCTGGGGACCGTGTATATCTGTGTCTAATGTCATCTAGGTTTGCTTAACAACTGTCTGTCTGGCATCCCCAGGCCAGGGGGGTTCGTAGCCACAGACAAAACCTGTCTGTACTTCCAACTACATCAGCTACATAAGCACAACTCCCTAATAACCTCTGCAGCCACAGGAACCATTTTAAAGCCAAACGTCTGGATAATCAGTGACATTAGAGCTTTGCGAGCGGCTCACGATAGCAATTGACTTCAATTAGGAGCTCTGGCAGGGCCTCCTAAGAAGAAGATTGTGCGAGTCCCGCAGATTGTGCGAGCCACACCGTTCAGTTATTTCCCCATCAGAGGGAAGGAAGCAGAAATTACCAGGAAATATGGGACAAAACAAGAAGGTAACTGGGCTCCGGAGAGAAATGATGGACGTGACATTTCCAGCAAAACCTTTCGCAATCCGGGGACACATTAGCAACAGAAGTAAAGTGCATTACGCTCTTTTTCTGTCACCAGGACAGCACAGGCGTCCTGTCAGAGAGATTGGACTGGTAATGACTTAAAATACCACAGTCTCTCTCTCTCTCTCTCTCCTCCACTCTCCCACACACACACACACACACACAAACTTACCACACATACACTTGGTTTCCGATTGAGACGATGAATCTTCAGCTGCCGGGATAATTCATTCCTCGAAGGGAAGCGGAGGTCAAAAGAGGTTTTTTTTCTCCTTCTTCCTTAAATGCCAACGAGATATTAGTCACTTTGCAGTTTTAAAAGCTGTTTGCGGAATCGTGTCCAAATAGTTTTCCTCTCCTTCTCTTTTTTTTTTTATACCCGGAACAGAAAAGACAAAGGGAAAGTCAGAAAGAGCCGCGAACAAAGAGGCGACTCGAGGGTGAATAGAGCGAAGCTGACATCCTCCTCTCCTATGCTCATCACATCTCTCTCTTTCCCTTTTAACAGCCAGTTGTAGACATCATCTTTTTTTATTGGAACTATATCTGTTACTTCAGAAACATCTCACACTTGGCAGAGGAACGCACAATTAGCATATTCATGAGACAAATACAGCAGAAACTTTGGTGTCGCGAGTGACAGGGGGTGGTGGTGGGGGGCTCGGGCGGGGGTGGGCTGTGAGTGTGTGTGTGTGTCTGTGGGGGGGGGGGGGTTGTTGCGGAACACACAAAAAAAAGCAGATGGTAGGGTGACTTTGAAAATCCAAAATTAGGTATGTTTTCATGAACTTCATGCTCATTGGCTGTGTAAAGCCCACAGTCAGACACTCATGAGACACAACGTTGTGTGTTTTTCCAGCTTTTTCCTCCGAGACCATGTTTGTTGATTGAAATCTGTTCAGTGCTCGGGAGTCTGTCATCTCCCTCTTCATTCTGTGGGCGTGCCTTCACGTACAGTTTGCACGACTCTCGTGAACGGACAGATGAGGCCGCAGTCGCCTGGTTTCAGACTAAATCTTATGATCTTAAACTGGAACGATTTGAATTCATACTCAAGACCTTTTTATTTTCAAAGTTTGTCGTTTTTCACAAATCAGGGGATGTCATGTCTCTTGGAGGCTGATTCTCGAAGGACGCTGGATTTGAAATCCTGTCATTAAACCGGTGTAATCTCTTTTCATCCATCTAATTGGGTTTTGCATAAAAATGTATCAAAGTCAATCACATTATTTTAAGTCAAAGGATTTGATGTTATTTCTTTGTTTTCCCTGTCTCCTAGTGTGTTATATTGTTTTTTGTTATTGTAAAAGGTTAAAAGTCCCAAAATCGGTTGTGAAGGGAGCTCCTTTTGCTCCTGAAACTCCTCGTCAGTTGTCCATTCTGCAGAATAGTGATGTCACAATGCACATCATTTGCATAATGCATGCTTAACAGCACACACACACACAAGGCTGACATTTCAGTGTTTCAGACAGAGGCGGAAAGGAGGAGCTGCAGCAATGGACAGCCCCAGGAGAGCGATGTGTTTTCTTAACAGCTGAGCATGTAAACCTTTTCAAGTCATAACTCAAGAAAAAGAACCTGAATACGAGCGTATGTCTCTTTCATCTGCAGCCCCCCCCCCCCCCCCCCCAAGATGTCTCTGGAACTGCCACGTCTCCATACGTCCACACAGCCGAGTGCACAGCCTCCTCGAAGCTGTTTTTTTAGCTTGTATAGAGTCATTAGCTGTGATGATGAATGTGGCTGGAGTTGTTCTTATTTGTTTCATCACTTTACAAACAATATCCAGTTTGGTAAATGTCAGTGAGTACGTGCACGGTGCTGCAGCAGCAGTTATCCAACTGCAGGACCTGTCACGTTAAAGTGCACGAGGAAGAGAGCGAGTGTGAAGTTTTGTAACTCCCCCCCCCCCCCCCCCCCCCATTGAATGAATGAGTGACCATGTATCTGAATTTCAGACATGGCTCGTCGCTGGTGCACCTTGGAGGGCGGCTTCCTGAGCTACTACGAGAGCGAGCGGAGCGCGTCGGCCATCGGCCGGGTGGACGTCACCACAGTGGTCAGCCTGGCTGTCAGCAGCACCGAGACCATGACTGGAGCTGGGTACGAACAAACACACACTGTATAAACACACTCAACACACTGTGAACATATCGTCCCAACGTGAAAAACTAAATATCTCTAAAAATAGTTTTAAAGATGCTTTGTTGATATTCTTTTTGAATTAGTGGAGTTTTTGAATTCTAAATTTTTAACTGTAGAATCGCAAAAATTGAGCTTAAACCTTTTAAAAATCACCAAACTCAGACTGGCTATGGTTATTAGAGAATGAATATTGATGTCTCACATTTAATATTAATATAAATCCAGTGCATTAAATTGTAATTTACACATAAATCAAACTTTACGGCTCTGCAGCCAGGTTTTAGGCCATTCATTTACACGTATTAAAATTAGCTCTCACCGACACAGACACACACACACACACCAGCACACCCATTTGAAATGATAAATTAGCTTTTCCTTTACTAAATCATAATTTATATGTGATCACTGAACCGGCTTTGAGGACACGCATGTCAGAAGCGACACAAAGCTGCTCATGAATGATGGATTTCCTTTAATCTGGCAAAACCACAACGTTCTGCACAAGTTGTATTACCGAGCATCAACCTGGTTTAAGGACACACACGTGTAAACACAAACACATACAGTGAACAAAGCTCAAAACAATACATGTGCCATTAGCATAATCTTAATTTGTGCATTAGTCAATTGAACAGAACCTATCAGGGCTCTATCGGTTTCCTGTTTACTGAGGCGGGCGGCCCCTCCCTCCGCTTGCCGTGCGGCTCCAGACCCGCCCCCCCCCCCCCTCAGATTACGATTGAGTTAAAAAAAAGAAAAAGTTACTCTGCCGACAGAACTTTCTCTTTATCTCCTCTGGAAGCCATAAAACAAAAAATAAAAAAAAAGTACAAAGAAGAAGCAGATGTCTCGATCCTCTCCCCGCTCCCACCGGATCGCACATATGTATAAGTCTGCGTGAGTGTGTGTGTCTGTGTGTGTGTGAGTGTGTGTGTGTGTGTGTGTGCGCGCTCCAGCTCCTTACCGAGGAGTCTGATAATAGCTTATGATTAAAGCATAAGACAGCTCCTTAATGACGGCAGCAGATGTTCTGAAGAGGGAACAATGTTTTTTTATTTTGTGTGTGTGTGTGTGAGTGAATGTTGTTCTTACATTTATTAGAAGCACATCTGGACAGCTACGACTATGACCTTTCTAATGAGAGGTCACCTGAATTATATCACACACGCTCTCTCTCCACACGTGCCATTTGTAGCTGAGGGGCGTCCACCCCCCCCCCCCCCCCCCCCTCGCCACAGGTGATCCCCGGAATTATTTCCCATGATGCCCTGTGGATTTAACTCTCACACTCCCCGGGTGTCCCCTCGTGGCGGGCACCTCACCTTTCCTGCCGCTGATGAATATTAATGTATGCAGATGACACACTCCCACCAAACAGCCTATCGCCGCCCTGCAGGAGGCCACAGGTGTCGCTTCCATTAAAGTGCAGCGTTTTGGTCCATCATGGCAATTGGGAATTACAGAGCTCCCCCCACCCGACACGTAGGTTTCCCCCAAAGTATGAATATAGCAAACGCTCCCCGAAGGAATTCATGTGAAGTCAGTCGTGTTGGCTGGTGATAAGTTGAGTGTTTCTCAGGACTTTTTTAGTTTTTTGTTTGTGAGTCAATTCTGACTTTCAAAGTTGACGAAAAACCTTGGAACCAAACCTCCCTGCTCTTTTACTGTTTTTCTTTTCCTTCTCCTTCTCACCGTCTCTCTCTCTCGCACGCCAGAAAGAATAGTTTCGTCTTTTAAAGACTTGTTAACTTTGCCAGTCAGGTGGGTTTTTATGTAACCATATATATTTGAGGGCTGGGGGAATTAAGACTTTTTTTCTCTCAGCACACAAAGTCCTTAAGGAGAAAAAAAATAAAAGGTTAAAAGAAAACTATAGATAAATCGGTGCATGTGGAAACCACAGGTGAATCCAGCAGTGGCGCACTCCTCCACAAGGAGACGAGTCTGTGAGCTGTGCCAAACTTTACTCTGTAACAGAAAGTTATTTTCCAGCATCTAAATAAGCACAAGCTTGAATTAGGTTTTTCTTGTTTAAATCTTGCCCAGAATAATTCAATATAATATATAATATTATATTTTGTCTCAGCCACTGACACTGACAACTAGTGTCTGTTCTCAACCTCCATCGTTTGCAGTGAGATGGCAAAAACAGATTTGGACAAGTACTGCTTTTTACCCAAATATGTTCAATCAGATAAAGATGAATACCAACAAACTTTAACGCAACTAAAAGTACGGATAAGTGCAGATTATAGGCGATGCAACACAACAGTGTGGAACTCAAAAAAACGGATCAATCAGGTTGGACTTTATTTCGAGATCTGAACCTGGTCTAAGTTTGTATTGTATTCTGGGTTTTAGACCCATATCAGAGGTGATCCTCATGTATTACCACCTGGCCTTGATCAGACCTCTCTTAGGAGGCATGTTGCCTTTTAAATATCACGATTCCCCTGCACACACCTTTCTGCTTTAGATGTCCACTTACACCCTCAACCAGGTTTCTTATAATTTATAATACCAAGTAGTCCCTTAAAGAAGATCATCAAACCTCATTAAAAGCCTTAAATTGAATTTACTCGAGTCTTAAACGTATTCTCTTGCCTGCCATTGGCGGTGATGTTTGCTATAAACCGTTTTTGTGTCTGAATGGGGGAGATGTTCCTCACCTATAAACTAAAAAGAAACTTCAACACCGTGTTGTGCTGCAGGAGGGTGTGAGTGTGAGTGAGCGTCATGAGACCTGTAGCAAACACAGTCTCTCCCGTTAACTACAGAGCAGAGGACCGGGAATCTCTCGTGTTTGGAAACGGTGGATTTGAAACAAAAGTGTGTCTATAAATAAATCACTTTTATTTTATCAATAAATCTTATAATTTTAGGCCATTTATCCCGGTCCACAACGTACTTGTATCATAAATTGTACCACCAGGAAGTCTCATTTACTGCAGTGAGTTATTATTTATTATACGTAATGAAAGGAAGGAAAATAAAAGCGAGTGAAAAACAAGTATCTAAAGGATGAGTAGAATATCCTACATGACTTTCTGTTTATGGTTTATGTTAGAGAATCTTCTTCTTCTTCCCTCGCTTCATCTGTTTCATGCACGTTGTCACTTTATCACCTTTCACTTTCTCGTTCTCTTTCTCCCTCTCTCCGTCTTCCCTCTCTCGTGCCACCACTCCCTCCATCCCTCTCCCTCTGAGACCCCCCCCCCCCTCTAACAAGCGCCTGCCCACCTGCAGGCGAGGAGGAAGCGCGCGGGGGAGGGGGGGGGGGGTCACAAGAGGGCACACAAACACCCGTGTCTCGCCTGTTCCCCTGACACGCGTGAGAAGAGTGCAGCCGTGACCCCCGGTGACACGCCGCCTTAAACACCGGGCGCTGTAGCGTTTACAGGCTCCCCCGCCGCAGAGTAGCGATGGAGAAGAAGCGCTGTGTTCAAACCATTAAGAGAGTGATGCTCTGACCTCTATACCTTCACTGGGAGAGGGAGAGAGGGAGAGACCAACAAAGATTAATAGCTGCCTTTTTGCTTCCGACAGGATGGATTTCATCTAAAAGTGTGTGTGTGTGTGTGTGAGATTCTTTTATTTGTTCAGTGTGTATACAACCTCACACTGTTCACACACACAATTTTATATTCAAATACCAGCAGGGTCTGTATGTCTACATGGCCGTATCACAATCCCTGAGCAAAGCTACTTCTGTAAGTTAAGGTTAATGTATTTATACATAGATTATAGAATTAGTTTCCAGCTAATATTTCCAATGAAAGAAAAACTGTAGCAGCATTCAGTGACGAGCATTCCTCCACCGAGGCCTTTATTTGGAGCTCCATGTGAAGGTGAAAAGAAAATGGAATGAAATGTAAGATTTAGGGTTTGAATTGATACAAAATGTGTGAGTGAGTCAGTGAATCTCTGGTTTTTGAAGTTGCACCTTGGCCACAGTTTGTTTTAAAACAAAACAGGATTTGAGTCATATTCCTCCTCTGAACTCTGGAGCCGATGAGCAGAGCTGAGGAAAAAGAGCAAAAGGTTTTCTCCTTTCTCTATTCGCGGTTCTCTTCATGTGGATAAAACGAACTCAACACAACGAACGTCTCCTCGGTGCGCGACTGTGTGAAAGTGTGCGTCTCTCCTGCTCCTCTGTAGACACTTCAGTGGAGATCAGTGGCCAAACGACTGTGGTTGTACTGGGAAGTCTCAGTGTAAATCCATGTAATTGTGCACGTGTGAACAGAATATTACTGAAGAAGAATATATTGCCCAGTGACCCTGATCATACAAGTCAGTCTTATGTGTTGTTTTGAACTTGCAGGCGGCAACAATACACTTTCTGATGCTTAGTCGACAGGACATTTAAAGACGTGTGGTTTTTCCTCCAAACCAAATTGCCCCTGATGGTTGTTAATATATCTCAATTTAATTTTCAAGATGTTTAGACATCATGGACAAAGGCGATGACATTTTAGTTTGGCCCGTGTCCTTTCTGAGAACATGGAGGAGACTGGGTTTTATGACCTACAATGCCCCCTAGCCACCAGGGGGTGATCAAGATGTTTTGGCTTCACTTTTAGGGCGTTGTCACGTCCTTGATGTTGATATACACTCTCTTATGACCAAGATTTACTGTACATACATTTTTTTGCCAGTTTGCTGAGTGTGTGCAGTTGTGTGTGTATATGTACAGTTGTTGAAGTTTCTTTGTTTGTGCATGAGAACACCCCCCCACTGCAGATGTTCACCGGTGATCTTGTGCGTCTGTGGCAGGGCCGTGTTTACCATGGAGCTGTACCTGCAGACGGAGAGGGTCCTGACTGTCGGCGCCGAGACCCAGGAGACGCAGCACGACTGGACCCAGGCGCTTACAAAGGTGACAGACTTTGCATAAAACACACACTCGCACACTCGCTGCCCTTGTTTCTCTTTGTAAGTTTGTTTTCTCACTTAAAGTTTCAAAAGAAGAAACTGTTTGAAAAGTGCAGTTTTATATTCGCTGCTTTGCAACACACACCGTCCCCCAGGGAGCCCCTGGGCTTTTTCCCAATAAGACAAAGGGTCGTGCTATCTCCCCCCCCCCCCCCCACGCCCACAGGATCTCGTTATAACCCCCAACATAAATATGTCCCCGATTCCCCTTTTTATCTCCTTAATCCCCGGCAACCCCGACGTAGATAGTGGGAGGTGCAGCCGCATTAGTCCGTATGCCTCTCCATCTGCACCGCGGCCCTTCCACACCTCCGTGTTTCAATTTGAATCGCACAACAACGGCCAGACAGCTGAGCGGGAGGGGGGGGGGGGTGCGCGGCTGGTAAGATAATTCATCCAGGGACCGAGAAATCGGGCAAAGGTTTACGCCTCGGAGAAGAAAGCGGCACCTGCTGTTGTGTCGTAGCAAGGTGGAGGTGAGAAAGTTTCCCGTTGTGTTATTGTGAAAAGTTCTTCATTTCCATGTGCGCCCACTGTTTGTCCCCCCCCCCCCTCAGTGCTTTGTCCCGTCTAAAGTGGAGGGCCTGGTGCAGAGGGACAGCGAGCTGATCGGCAGGCTCTACTACAAGGAGGGCCACGACCTGTACTACTGGAGGAAGGGCTGGTTCATGCTGGAGGGATCGGACCTGCACTTCAGCTCGGGCGACGAGGAGGACGAGGAGGAGGTGCTTCATCTCAAACGGCTGCAGGAGCTCAGTAAGAGGATTTCTCATTTTGTTCTTCTTCTGCAGACAGGACTCGGAGTGATTGGAGCGCAGGGACATGGCGAGATATGTAGATAGATGAGAGTTCACAGATTTAATGTAGCATTGTGAGAATCAGCATTCAAATTTCTGGTAAATCAGTAAATGCAATTTGGTGGAGATCCATTGAAAAATCTGGATGTGGTGAATTTAAATATGCTTTTATAAGGGGAAGGATTTTCTCAAAATACTTTTTGGCCCAAGGAATAAAAACACATCTTCGGACTTTTAAAAATATCAGTGAAAATTTAAAAAGTTCCATTAAAACACAACACAATTCCCACATTTCAGAAACTTTGTCACAGTGTGTTTGCAAAAGAAGCTAATCCGTCTTTTTGTTATCAGCAGTGTTCTCACACACTCTCCTGACAGGCGCTCTCCTTGTCCCTGATTGTGTCTCCCTGCTCGTCGTGTCAGTCTGTGACAGACGCTAATGTTTGGTTGGCTTGACAGACCATTCTGTCCGAAGTCAGTTTCGGTGGAGGCGGTTTTTCTCCTCTTCTCCTGGATTTGCTTCCTCCCCGGCAGCAAAATACAACCTTAGATATCTAGAAACAGGTTAAAACTCTGGTAATTTACTATTTAGAGACACAAAGAAACAAGCTAGTTTGCTAAATGTCCAAAAGTAGTTCTCTTAAATGAAATCAAGCATCACAAGTGGGAGGTACTGAAAGGCCGGTGAACGGGGCCACAGGCGCCATTAGGGACGAGAGGCTCCGAAGTCCACACATACTTTGGCAGATGATAAAGATTTGGGCACGCGCGAACAGAAGGGGGGGGGGGGGGCGGAATCATCAGATCTTTTTAAATCCATTTACAGCTCCACGTGGATCCAATTGCGCAAAGTGCACCCCCGTCCGCTCACCTCGGGCGGGAAGACGGACTGCGACGGTGATGGTCTTTTCTAGCTCCTGCTTTTCTCTAAAAGCATGTTTGTCACAGCCAGGGAGCCGATGGCGCCGGAAGGGCCTGTGTTTTTGTCAAGGGGGGGGGGGTGTTACTGGGTTCTGGAGCGCTGAAAGGATTCCTTTAGGATTCAGAGTCTGTGACACGGGATTAACTGTTATTTTCTCTAACGGTGACACCGCCACATGGAAGGTGGCCCCGCGTCGCGCCGAGGGATTAGATAAATTCACTTTTCAATTAAAAGTCGCTACATGTTTCCCACATGCATCAGGAGTTTATTGTGAGTCTGTTCCTGTTCCCTCAGGCTGCGACAGGAAGTGAGTGATCACTTCAAAATCTGGTTTTCTTTTTTTTTTATTTTATCCTTAATTGCCTTGTCTGTCGTTTATTGTTTTGTTGTCTTCAACCCAACAACTAGGACACTTTTGTTACCGCCTCAAGCACCAGTTCAAAACATTTTGTTTATCCGTGTCAATTGTTCAATATTCATTTCTCTCTCGGCAGGCGTAGCACTTTGAAACTTTGTTTTTGGAAAGTGCTGTATTAATAAATACAAAAAAGGAGGAAGAATCTCCAAAGAGAGTGCACCACTTCTCAAAGTGACTTCTTGCGGCCTTGAGAGAGGAGTGATCTCTTTGTGTTGTTGCGTGTGAAGACGTCTGCCGCACAAATAACGGGATCCACAGTAAAACGAGTGGAAAGTGACAGATACAGATTCAGCACAATGTCCTCAGTGGATTTCTCTTAAGGCAGCGGAGAGAGAGAAAGACACATTTAGAAAGGTCCAGCTCATGTAGAGAGGACGTCTGATGAGCAGGTGGTCCTCCATCTTGTCGCATTCACATCTGTACTGGGAGCTTTCCACTTGAGATTGGCTCATTTAATACAAAAGGTCTGTCTTTTCAAAATAAAAGAGTTTTTAGATTTTAGAGTGGTGCAACCATGATCCCTTGATGTGTGAACGTGGATGTAGTGAAAGATGAGGTAATGATTGACATTGAAAAATAGTTTTAACTTTGCATTCGTAAAAAAACTATATGGAAGATCTTCTTTCAGGTATAACCTTGGTATTTGTGCCTTTTCTTTTGGAGGCATTAATAAATGTGTATTTTCAATTTCTGAGATTTTTAATTGAAAGTGAGAAATTAAGTTCTCCTCTGTTCCCATTTATTGCTATTACCTTTTATATAAATATTAATAGCGGCCTCTGAAATTCAATATTTGTGTCTCATCTTCTTAACTTGTCTGACTAAATCAATAAAAGTCGCTATCACTCTTACAAAAAGAGAAAAGTCACCAGGTTCCCAACCATGAACTTTGGATCATTAGAGACTAATGTTGCTCACAGGGCTGTCTCTGCTGCTCTGGTTTATTTATTCAGAGTTTATCACATTGCTGCTGTGTAAACAGAACTTAAAACCTCAATCCCCCTGGTTGTGAGAAAGAGAAACACATAATGAAAATCTCTTAAAGGAACGCCCAGTACAAATTATGAAGAGAACAAGGCCGCTGACTCGGTTCCTTATCACACAAGCATATTAAGTGATTAAAAAAAAAAAAACTCCCAGTGAGCTGTAAGATGGATAAAAGGGCTTTTTGTTGTGTGTTTGTTCAAACCACAACGACAAGTGTTTTGCATTTACCTGATAACACAGTTAATAAACCTCTCTCATGTCTGCTCTCTGCTTTTTCTTCTCTGGTTGTTTATATCCGAATGAAACGGCGTGCCCTTGAAAAATCTGCCCAAGAAAATAAAAAAAGCTAATTATTAGTTAAGAGAGACTTTGGGGAATTAATGTTTTTGCCGTTTAGCTCAAAAATACAAAGGCTTTGTTTGCCAAAACACCAGAGTTGTAACGTTTTTTTGTTTTTTTTTATGTGTGTGTGTGTGTACCAGTCCTCCCATTCTCTTTTGTGACAACAATCAAATTAAAAGTTCTGTCGATGGAGATTATCAACACGTGTTTATTAAAGAAGCACGTGCAGAGGTGGTGGTGTTTGATGGAGGAAACCGAAAACCTGAGATGAGGAAAGAACACATTTCTGCCAATCATCTGAATCATCCAAATTTAAATGTAGAGGTGAAAATCCAAGTTCAGGGGAAGTCGGGGTAAATATGGAGCCACCAAAGTTATCTCAGCTAAGTTCACTAATTAATCTGTTATATCTTGTTTCTATAACCAGACAAAAAAAAAGAGAGAGAGTAAAAGAGACGTGTTAAGGTTTAAGCCGAGTTAATTAGAAGCCGCACAAATGAAACCTCTCCTGGGAAGAAAGCTAATAAGTGCATTTCCATAAATATTGAGTCAATCTTCAACCCTGGTAAAAAACCTTACATTATTCCTCTTACATTCTGCTCAGGTAATTATTTGATGAGTTTACAATTCCAGAAACGTTATGAACTCCACGTGCACGGTCCTGTACTGTCCACTCACTCCTCCTCCCTCAGCATGTCTGCACATTTTAAAGTAATCACAAATGTCTATACGTATTTTGTGCAGTGTGTTATTTGCCATAGAAACATAAACGAATGCTACATGAGAGAACAGAGACCTTTCGTGTGACGGCAGGTAACGAATGAATCCACTTCCACTGTTTCACGTCGAACAAAAAAAGCTTCTAAGCGTCTGCGCTTTTTTTTTCCCCCGACAGAGATGGAACATGGAGAATGTCAAATCTAAACTGCTCCCGATGCGTCGCGGTGCACGAGCACGGGAACGCGTTGCTCTTTGGAACGTTCACCGTTTTGCAAGACTGCATTCACCACAGCTCGTTTTCTCTCTCTCTCTCTCCTCCCTCAGCCGTCTCCACGCACACCGAGGGTGAGGAGAAGATCCAGGTCCTGCTGATGGTGGAGGGTGGAAGGTACGTCACTCACTGGAACTATAACCCCCCCCCGCCCAAATTAAAGGTGTGCTAATTAGCCACGTGCTTGAGATACAGCAGGGTTCCATGCATTATGCAGCGGCTTTGATTCTGCCGTTGTCTTGTGAGTCCGAATCCACTTTTACCTACTGTAACCATCCAGAGGTAATTAAACCCGCGCTTGGCCGCCTGCCTCGGTTAGAGAGAAGAGGTGAGCTGGCAGGAAACACAATTTTACTCCTCCATATCGGAATAACACAACAAGACTTTGTGGTTACTCGGTTAATTGCCATTTGTCTGTGTGCGTTTTTGATCAAACCTCAAGGGGGGAAAACGCCGGTTGTTGATGGGCGTGTGTTCAGTGGAGGTGCTTTGGAATTTCCTTCTTATCTTGTTGGTTGAGTTTTCCAAAGTGTTATTAATGATGTTTGTTTCATTTCCTTTCTAACAGAACCGTTTACATCCACGGCTTCAACAAGACGGACTTTGACCTGTGGCACTCGGCCATCACTCTGGCGGCCGGCACGGACGGCAAAGCCCTCGGCGACCAGCAGCTGACCAAAAATGGAGTCCCCATCGCGGTGGACAGCTGCCTCGCCTTCGTCACGCAGTATGGTGAGTCGCTTTTTAAACTCGTGTGCGGGGGAAGGAAAGTTTTACCGAGGAAAGGAAGTTCAGCTGGTCTGTTATTAGGATTCCCCCCCCCTGGGAGGAGCTGATTCACTCAGTGTGCTGCGTCGTGATGAGGATTTCATGCTTTCTAAAGGCTGCGGTGACATTATCCCATCTCTCCTCCGAATGTAGAGAATGTAGTCTGACTTGTCACTGGCTCAGATTGCTCCAATATATAGACTCACAACAGAAATGGTTCTTTTTCTTTTACGTAGTGATAGTAAATGTATCAGAAAGGCAAAAGGGGATTTAGAAAAATGACATTTAAGTGAACTTTGAATGGAATTTGACCTGTGGTATTATGTAACATTGTTAAAGTCCTTAACCTAATCTGAACAAAGTGTTGGTTATTGTCCTATAATAAAAAAAAAGACATATAGAGCTATATGTACTGTATATTTGCTATTGCAGATTCTACACATTAGAGGATATATAATAATATTTACTAAAATAATGATAGTCAAATGTATCTTACATCAGAAATATACATTATTAATCAAAGCCCTCTTGTGATGATGACATAATTTGGAGTCAGAGTCAGAGTGCATTTCCAGGCCCATGTCTCATTTGCTAACTCGGAGAAGGCAGGGTTTATGCTCTTTACTGTAGACAGCCAGCAGGGGGCGATCAAGACACCTTAGCTTCACTTTCATACTCTCCATCTTTATATACAGTCTTTGGTATTAACAGTTAGTCATTGTTTTGCCTCGACCTTCCCACCAGGGTTGTGCCAGGAGGGGATCTACCAGAGGCCCGGGGAACCTGCTCGAGTGGCCCTCCTCCTGCAGGACTTCACCTGCAACGCCCGCGATGTGAAGCTGAGGGAGAAGGAGCACCAGCTGGAGGACGTGACGGACACCCTGAAGAGCTTCCTGTCCCAAGGAGAGGACGCACTACTGACCAAGGAGCTCTATCCCTACTGGGTGTCCACTCTAGGTACCTTAGGTCAACATGAACAGGGGGAAATATGCCAGGGTTAAAGGACAAGTGGGGTGTGGCTATAGTCTGGTGATGTTTGAGGCTCTACAACATTCAGGGGCTTCAGGGCGACGGAGACAGGGTTTCATTATGAGAGATGAAAAAGAAATCACTTTCATTTGGTTTTCAAAGAAACAGTAAAAGGACAGTGTGACCCTTGTGTGTTTGCGGCCACGTCTCGGTGTGTGGTGTGTTGCGTTCGACGTCGCGTGGAGTGGTTCTCGTAATGTGCGTTTTTTTCTTTTCTTTATAGACGAGAAGGACGAGAGGCAGCGAGTGAAGAAGTATTCGACTTTCATAGAGAGCTTGCCGAAGATAAACAGGTCGACCCTGGAAGCTCTGCTGCAACATTTGTACAGGTACACACACAAACACACACACACGTAAGTCAGGCTTTTTCAAAGTCCATGTGTGAGATAAGTGGGTTTATACAATAAAAGACTTCTTCTTCTACAACTTACCTTGGCGTTATGGACCCTGGCCTCCGGGTTCTGTGTGTAGAGCTCTCAAGTTTGTTGGATGTTTTCTTTCTCTGTATCTATGTGTAGCTGGATTTCTCTATCTCTCTCTCTCTCTCTCTCTCTCTCTCTCTCTCTCTCTCTCTCTCGCTCTCGCTCTCGCTCTCTCCCTCTCTCTCTCTCTCTCTCTGCCTTTTTGTATCTTTGTCTGGTCGGCTTATTGCTCTGCTGTTGCCAGCGCTGGTCCTTGGTTCTTTGTTTGACTTGATCAAACAGCTTCTTTGTTTTGTAATGGACCTTGAACTCGGAGCCTGGCTCTGTTGGTTTCCAGTGTGAAACCCTTGAATTGGATAATTCAAACTTTCAGGGCCGAATTTCAGGTTTAAGCAATAAAATCAAATAAAACACAGGCTTCATCTCCGACAACGTTACATTTGATTTACAAGGACGAGTACTAATGTCAAGTACTGCGCCTGAAGTTGGTGAAGTGGCTGGTAATACTACGACAAAATGAATTGCAATGTGAGACTAAAACCGCAGCAAGTTTTGAACCTCGTTCTGGACTTTGTTGAAAACTCTCAAAGTCCAAATCCATCGGTTCAGCCACTGCACATTTAAAACCCAATAGGATATAAAAACTTAACAAATTCTACTTCAGAAATCTCTTTGGTAAAATGTCACCTGCTGATTCGCCTGTTGCCCCCCCCCCCCTCCTCTCACAATGACCCGCACGCCCTGCTGCTGCCTGTTCTATTCATTTATAATATTCTGAAGATTACAATTGGATTAAATCGAGTGGCTCATTATTAAAAAACTTGGGTTTTGGACTTCAGCTGTGCTTGCTCATTACCCAAGAGGCTCAGTGGGCTATTTTCTAATTTTCTTTTGAAAACAGATTGGATTAGTTCTCAAGCAGACTGTTACATGCACTGTTCATATTGGGAACAGGCAGGTTTGTCTTGTTATGCCTCAGGGACCGGAGGATTTATGTTTTTAGGTTGTTCATCCGTCTATTCGCCCGTCCTTGTGTTGGGAACATTCTATCTTTAAGAATTTCTGAAAACTTAGTAGTTATGTTCCCTGAGAGTCACCAATGAACTGAATTGATTTGGGTGGTCAAAGGTCAAGGTCAGGGACCGACAGCGGACAGTTGACATTCAGCAGCTTCATGATCTCGATACAAATCATAAGACTTTATTGCCCCTTTGTTGAATTTGCACTTATTTATTTCTATTCTCCCTAAAACCTCTGCGTCCCTGTGCTTCAGGATTCACCAGTGCTCCCACCTCAACCACATGCCCAGCGACAAACTGGCCAGCGTTTTCTCCTCCTGCCTGTTCCAGACCCGGGGACAAACCCCGCAGGAGAGCGGCGTGGTCCGGGACCTCATCAACAACTACATCCCCCTCTTCAATGTAAGTCCTGATGAACTGCTGTGTTCTCCTCCCCCCCCCCCATGTGACAGCCCTCCGAGTAGAGAGGAGCTGATTGGGAAACAATGAGGGCTGAACGGAGCGTGGTTATATCCTCCACCTGCAAGTTGGATAACATTTTTATTCCATGTATAAATATATATTCTAAAAAGTTGGTATACTTGAAACTTTCAGAATCAACAGCCGGATATTGACAGTGGTGTCTTTGCTGACAGATGGAACACATTTCCAAAAAGCATATTTTATTAAAAAAACTGCTCAAAGAGAACACTCTTGTCCAGGACGTCTAGCGCCTGAGGGGGAAGAAGGTTTATGACTCTGTTCTATATGTGAGGAGCCATTTTGAAAAGGGAGAAATATAACATTGGTAAAATCAGATTTTCTTCTCCCGACGTCAGGGATGTGTGAATTAGTTTGCTTGTTTTCCACCTCAATAAAAAACGTAGCTATCTTCCTTCCATCCAGTACATCAATGTAATTTGCATCTCATTCCAATCAATGATCAATAATTGATAAAAGCATTTAGATATCACTATATTGCACACAGAATCTAAACCAGGCATTATTAACACTCCTATACTTCAACCATCTGGGGGGAATAACTGTTGCTGCCAAATCTCCACAATAGACTTGACTTTGCTGATGTGCGGATGGGGGGGGGGGATCAGTGTTACCCTTGGAGAGCTGCCTGGATTACTGGATGTGCAGGAGCCGCTAATTCCCGGCGGAACGCCCGGATCCCTCTTGTCCCGACGTCAAAGCCGGCGCGTTCACTCCATATCGGTTCCGGGGCCGCCGCCGCCGCTTGCATGACAAATAGCCAGTAAGCTCAACTGGTTACGAGCCATATAGCGAGTGAGACGCCACGCTAATCACGGCTCGGGCTCTGGATTCCGTGGACGAGGCCTAGTATCAGCTGTAAACACACAAAAACACACACACGCACATTTTGAGTTTGTTTCTCTCCTCCCAATCTTCCCTGCCATTCGTTTATTCTCGAACAAAGCAAATTGTTCTCGGGAAAATTATAATGATGTTAAAAACAAGAATAAGTTTGAATAAAAAAATATAAGAAAGTCATTTCCCAAACACAGGGTTTTGTGAAAGAGAAGCGACTTCCCTCCGTGTAGCAAACGCCTCTCAGCTAAGTTCCTCCTTCCCGACGTGTTTCAGAAAGTGTCAGCTCCAACGACCCGATTCCGCAGCTTGTGTACGATACTGTTCCGTGTGCGTCGTTTTTCAAATGCGGAGTTTAATTATTACCGGAAGTGGTTTTATATTTCCATCAACATGCTTAAGTGTTCTCTCAAGTGTTGTTCACCGGATCACAAAGTTTCTTTTTTATCTGGAGTTTGAATTAAAGTCGTGTGTGTGTGTGTCTGTGTGTGTTGTTTTTGTGCCGTTCCCAACAGGTCAATGAAGACCAGGTGCAGCAGATGGAGAGAGAGAATAGCTTCATCACACGGTGGAACGATAAGAAGGACACCACGGTGAGTCCAACCCGTGGCACCCTGAATGGAAATCACCTGCGGGGTGATGGGGCCGCTCGTGTGGGCTTGTGTCTGCTCGTATTGGTTTGCCTGCGTGTGTCTGGGTCTCTCAAATCAGGGATTCATTTGAGCAGTTTTTCTGGCAAACACCGAAGGTCGTGTGGGGGGGGGGGGTATGGGGAAGGCGGCGGAGGAGGCGGGTGATTGTAAAAGGATTTTGTGCCTGTTAACCTTTACGCCAGGTACTTTACGCCTGGACGCCTCAGCCAAGAAAAACATTCAGCTTAGGTAACTGGTTGTGCCGTTGTTGGAATCTGAAGTAAGTTGTCGAATAGCATGCCCCCCTCCCCCCCTCCCCCCCTCTTCACCTGTCCGTTGACATTTAGAACATGTCCGCCGCTGTGGGGCAGGAGGGTTACTCAGTGGAAAAACAAATGCTATTATAAATCTGTCGAACATGAAATTACGATTTTGCATCTTGTACAACTATGGACAACAACAAAGAAACTTGGATATTCTCTCTCATAAGTACGATTTCTCTAACCTTATGTTAGGGATAGATTGAGAAATGTAAAGCCTGCGTCTATATTGGTCTGGGGTTCAGGTTTATATGAGAAATTATACAAAAACCTTACATCAGAAGCTTCTTTATGTAATTGAGACGTGGGAATATTTTAAAGCAAAACTACATTTTCTTATTTAACTTATTAATAACAAATGGATTCTCCAGTTCTAGCCCTAGAGGTTTGTTGAGGCTGAGCTATCTCCTCTCAGTCCCTTCTCTTCTTCTTTCAGCCTCGTCCAACAAGGACAAACCAGAAAAATAACTTCACCCTGTTTGTTCCCGTTGCCAGTAGCTTCCTCTCTCAGACTCCCAGACTTCCTCTGAACACTGAGTTTCTTTTTTTTATCTGAAGCACATGAAGCTTCTCCCTCGAATGCCTCCTGGATCTCTCTGCCAAAGGCTCCGTCATCCTCCCATTCGCTGTCGCATTTGTCTCCATTACGGCCGCTCCAATTTCCACCCCCTGCCAAACCAATCATTGCTGGTGGATGTTAAAGCAGCACCAGTAGCAGGGCCCTGTAGGATGTGGTTGTTACCAGACCACGGCGGTTGAGGTTGAGGTGCAGGTCACAGCTTTGTCCAACAATCGGTTCTTGGCTCTGAACCTGAATATCAAGGCTGCGCTGTTGACATCTACAGGAAGCTCGTTTTCAGGGGTGGCGGCCCCTGCAGGTGAAAGTTCAGACCTCATTCTCTTCCTTGGCGAGGAGGAGAAAGACCCCGGACCCTCGCTCGACCCGGGGGAGTAAATGAATCAGTGATATAATGAGGTGTAAGGGAATGTCATGCCTTGCAAGTTAGGAGTGGCACTTCAGAATCAATACGTGCATTTACAGCCAGGCTGAGTGGACGGAGGGTTTGTCTTTGGCAGCTGTACATTTCTCTCACATTTTCCTGCTTCTCCACAAAGTCTGGTTATTTCCTCTCCGTCTGTTTGAGTCCACAAACACCATGTTTGTAACGTGCGCCCGGTCGTCCTCCCGTCTCACCACAATGAAATGGAAAGACGGAAAGTGTTCCGAGCAAAGCCTGCGTGCGTCCGTGACATTTTCACAAATCACAGCTTTGGCCGGTTTGAATGACTGTAATTTCTCTGTCCTTTCGAGGCTGAGCGAGTCAGAAGTGGCCTCCTCCCTCTAATCATGTGCTAGTTCTCCCTGATGAAGCCAATAATGGACTTCTGTTCAGCCGCACGTTAAAATCACCAGGGAAAAGTAGCTGTAGTTTCCAGATCAACAGAGGAACCTGCTCCTGTTCACTTAGTTGTTCATTTTCCAGCGATGGCCTAGCACTCGACTCGCTCTACCAGCTTTTTCAACTTGGTTTCACATAAAGTGAAATTATTACTCACTTGCTTACAATGTCTCAAATAGGTTTTTGTTTTAATTGGAATATAAATATTTGTTTATTTATACTTTGACTGAGAATTTAACCTGAATGTCAGGTAGAAAAGCTTTAAGCTTTAATCTTTCAGATATTCCTCTGTGTCAATTATCTGGAGGTGAAAAATTAAAACATTTAAAATCGCAATATATATAGGATAATCTTTTTTTTAACTCGATAACCTTTCAATAACTATCAGTCATTCTCAAGGAAGCAAATTCAGTGTATTGACAGTTTAACTTCAACTGAGGTTCAGAATCTGCAGGATGTTGTTTTTCTTGGCTCCTCTAAGTCCTCCTCCACGTCCTCTAATCGACCGTGAGCATTTTTCCGAGGCGTGCGTGTCTCCAAAACATTTTCAAACTGCCCCCACACTTAAAGTTAACACCTGTGGAAAGCCTTTCAGTCTCAGAGCAGGTGATACACGCGCCTCCACCTCTCCGGTGCTGCCGTCTCGCACGTGTTGTCTTTATTTAGTCGGCTTTTGCATTCCATTATCGCTGCTGGGTTTCACTTTGCCTCCAGCGCCGACAACGACCTTTACTTTCCACCAATCCTCCGAACACTTCTCTCCACTTTCTCTCCATTTGGATTCCTGCCACACCGGAGCCAGGAACTCAGAAGAAAAAAGCCAATTAATCCAGCTACATTGTTTTTTTAGCAATCCGACTGATCTCTCTTTCTTTTTCTCTTCCTTTTACTCTCTCAGTTCTCTCCAGCTGGGGACCTGATCTTCGAGGTGTACCTGGAAAAGAGAGCGCCGGAGAACTGCTGTTTAATCAAGGTATAAGTGTGTGTCTGCGTGTGTGTGTGTGTGTGTGTGTGTATTAAAGTGTGGGTCCGTACTCTCGGTGCGGGCACGTGCCTCTCCGAGCACGCCCTCTTTCCCAACGGGCCCGTTGGCGGGGGAGGTGAAATAAGAGCGAGGGATGAAGGCGGGCGGGAACGAGAGGTGGAGAGGTTGATAGAAAAGGGCAGAGACATTTGTGGTTTAACCCCTGGGGGGGGGGGGGGGGGGGGGGTGGGAGGGGTTTGCCTGCAAAACAAATCAAAAGCAAACCAATCAGAGAAATGTCTGATTTAATTGTGTGAGTAATCACAGTTTACGAGGCACGCGGGTCACTGCAGGTTGCAGAGTCCATTCGCAGGTCAGTGGCGGTTGAATAGGGGCGGGGTTAAAGAGGATCCCTGTGGAATAAGGCCGAACATCTGCTTGGTTCCATCCTGTTCAGGTAGAGGCAATGACGGAGGAGTTAGCATTTAATAAGCGCACCGTGCACGTGGCTGCGAAGTCAAACATCCGCAACAAATGTGATCGGCTCCTCGAAGGAAGAGTTGAGGGCAGAGGAATCGACCTCCGCTCTTTTATATTCCAGATGTTTGATATCTGTTGCTGTTCTCTGTAGGTCTCTCCCAGCATGAGGTCCGCGGAGCTCGTGGAAACCGCGTTGAGCATGAGGAACGTCCCCTTCAGCGCTGAGGACCTCTGGACCACCTTCGAGGTCATCGAGAATGGAGAGCTAGGTAGGAAGGCTTTTCAAATTGAAGAGCTCCTGCCCCCCCCATCATGATCCTGATTCTTTTCACAAAATAGTCTTTATACTTTACCAATCAGCACCGATTCCACGTCTAATTGCTCCGGGCAAGTTACGGATCGGTTGGACCCCAGGAGACCTCCAAGCATACCCAAGATGATTCTCAGAGAGGATTAGTAAAATAAGAAAGTATATTTCTACTTCAAATGTTATTTTATTCGATTATTTTCAGATTTTTCTCTTATCCTTGCGTTTGTATTGCAAAACTCACTCATGCCTCTAAAGTCGGAGAAGGGCAGATCACTGTTTATCCTGCTTACTTCACTTCAAACCTTGTGATGCTTCAAAGTTTCTTCACTTCAAAGGTTCTGCTTGGTCTTGTTGCTGCTCTCAACCCTTACTTAAGAATACGATCATGTGACACTAATTTGAATAAGAAACAAGCAATTGTACAGTATGTATATATTTACATGCTCATTGAAGTTAAGTTTTTGATTCCCCCACATCTGTAATTACTGACTACTGTAATCGGTGGCTCTTAACTCAAATGAATTGTGATGCATCATGGGAAAATGTACCACGCGATGTGTACTTCTGAGAGAGCCCAGCACATTACTAGACACCTGTAATCAATATGGTGTCTGATGAGCAGTTTAAGGGATGACAGGGTAAACAACGTATTTATATATTAAATAAATAGGCGTTCCTCCCTAACCTTCCTCTACAGTACATCTTATAATTCAATCCTCCATAAAACTCCTGTAATCTCTGATTCTCATGCAGACACGTATATACCATCTTTACCGTCACATGTCATGAATTACCTTAATCCCTCTTGCATGGTCGCCCTCCTCTTGTATTAATATGCACCGACGGCACCTCCAGCCTCGCACCCCCGCTTCTGATCGCCGCGTGGGGAGCGGCGAGCGAAGGGGGGAGGTGGGGGGGGGGGGGGGGGGAGTCAAAGTTGAGCTTTGTCGCGAAGCTGCTTGGCTGGCGGCACCCGGCGCACGTCTCATCAGTTCACCGGGAGTTTACGCCGCACTCTCACGTTTGTTTTCCTCCCGGGAAAAGTTGCAGAGGGCGCGCCGTCCTCCTCCAAAAAGTGAAGGCGCGGTGAATACCGAATGCATTTGCTGTCGTTTCAGCATATTTTTCCCCAATGCCGAGACAATATGTCTGCGGAAGAGTAAACAGCGGAGCTATTTTGAAGGTGGTAGCGTGACAGGTTTTGCTCATAAGACCATAAAGGGGGGGGGCGTTAATTGGCCATTTTGTGGGGACAGCCGAAGATAAACACCGTTATCGGGGACAATAGGCAGGAGAGGGGGGGAGCCAATATTTGGTGGGAAATGAGGAACTAATTCCGTGGCCTTGGTCTGCAGAGATTCCAGAGGGGAGATAAGCCCACCGTTATGAATAAGTTATGCCATCGTGGCTCTTTTTACCTCCGTCGGTTATGAAAACCAGGGAGGGGGTGGAGATGGAGGAATTGGAGCAGGAGTGGTGGTACACAAATTATCTCCGTTTATTCTTTCTCTTTTTTTCCCGGCTGATAGCGTGTACCCCGTTCACCAATTAGGGCGAGATAATAGGTCTATTTTGCACATGAGTGTGTTTTTATAATCGGCTCCCGATGTGCGGGAGATAAATGAAACTACTTTGTGATGGAGACGGGGGAGAACAACAACAACATCATTTTGTTATTTGGTTAAGTGGGATTAGTCACGGGATTTGTGATAAGAGGCCGTGATCGTGCTTCGTGCATTTCTAATCCGGGTTTTGACCGGAGGACGCAGCGGCTCGGCGGTGGCCTGGTGGACTCTGAGCCCCCTCCCCCCCACCCCCCCCTCTGACCCCGGTGTGTTTCACTCCTAACAGAGCGCCCGTTGCACCACAGTGAGAAGATCCTGGAGCAGGTGTTGGAGTGGAGCTCCTTGGACTTCCCTAGTTCTGCTTTTCTGGTCATAAAGAGGTTTGCAGGGGCTAAAGGTGGAGCCGACGGGAAAGGTAAAGTATTCCTCCGATGATATGAGGCCATTACAAACTGCATCCTTCGGTCAAAGTGTGTGTGTGTTATTGTAATTGTTCATCATAGCACAACAACTCTTTGCGTTTATTATACATCAATCTGTTGATTCCTAAATTACCCCGTACCTTTACTTCACCAAACTGAATTAACATATTGAATGGAAAGATCTAATTCAATAAATTAAGAGCTGACGAAAACAAATATATGTATTGTATCACATTGAGGTACCTTCATCGCCTCATTACCGTGTGGTTTTTGAAGAAATGCATTAATGCTACGTAGGAAACATTGTGAGAAGTTCAAACAATGTCCTCAAAGTAAGTAATTACAAGTGAGAGATGGAAAATTATCATAATAGTTTGATGAAAGTAATAATTAGCATAAGCAATTAAAACAGTTGGATTCAAGTATAAACTTCTGGGCTTTAATTCAAAGGTAAGCATCAGAAATATAAACAGGGTCTCAATGGTTGGCTAACTGGGATTGATGATTTAACTAAAGTGAAATAACCAAATTTAACTGGATGGTAGGAACTGAGAAGCAGACTTGGAATAAACAGAATGTGAAATATGCATTTTTGGTGAATTTATAAATGTTAGAAAGTAGAAAATGATTTGAAATGAGAAACTGAGTATGATTGTGGTTGATGAAGTGGTGCTTACCTTAATCAGTCGGGCTGGGGTCACTGGTGGATACAGTGTTTGTCCAACACAAGTTCACAGAACCAGTTGTCTAATCATATAAAACTGAAAACACCACATTTAACATCTAGTAACAGCTGTTTGTTGGTATTTCTGCATAGATGGATATATTGATTGATTGATTGATCGATCGATCGATTGATAGAATAGTAGATTGATGGACTTTTCATTCTGTTTTCCCAGACGACCTAAAGCAGGTGGTGAGAGGCGACCCTCTGAAGTTCAATGACGGCTCCACCAAACTGCTGTCGGGGCACAAGTTCCAGGACAAACACGTCGTGCTGTGTGCAGAGAAGCTGCTGCTCTACAGAGATATCAAAGCAAGTACACTTCTTCTTATTTTTTTTTGGGGGGGGGAGGGGGGGTGAATCCACTGTCACATCTACAAACACACACCCGCCACCGTGTTGGCTCTCTCGCATGCAAACACACAGAGGTACCTGGCGCACAGAGCACGCCTCGCGCCACCAGGGGAATCTCAAAGGTGACGGAGCTGCTTGGGAAAACCAGACGGTGTTAAAACGGGAGCCCACATGGCGGCGAACCGCGGAGATGGAACTCCGCCCAAACTCTCCGCTCCACGTCCCCGGCGACGTGTCCGTCCAAATCCTGGAATGTGAGGAGGAATACAAAACGCACTCGTGGCGGCGGACTTCCCACTCTCTTTTGAAAAGGGAAGAACACAGTGGGTTCCCCGGAGCCCTGTTTCTCCTCAGCGCATTCCTGCGGTTGAAACAAGGGATTCGTTAAAAGCAGTGAGAAGGAGTGTTCATTATTGATGGAGGTGCAGTACGGGGGGGGGGGGGGGGCTCA
Organism: Platichthys flesus; assembly: GCF_949316205.1. Lineage (NCBI taxonomy): Eukaryota > Metazoa > Chordata > Actinopteri > Pleuronectiformes > Pleuronectidae > Platichthys > Platichthys flesus. Next base: position 10,864,373 of record NC_084968.1, read on the forward strand.
CTGAAAAGCCCTATTTTCTATATCAGGTTGCACAAGAATACACTTAATTACTGCATGAATGCAAAGGAAATTATAAGTACTTTGGCCTGTACAATTATAGCTTGCTTTATACTTAGCGCAAATTACGTTGCGTTGTATGGAGCAGGGATGGGGGGGGACGGGGGGGGGGCTGCGATGTGTATGTGTCAGGGGCTTTAACTCTGATTTACTTTCCTTTCTTCTCTCCCACTTTCTGTCTTTCTTTGCTTGGTAGGAGACGTGTGTATTTTCCTCCTCCTGGTAATGATTCAAATTGATTGTCGTGCTGTGACACTTTTTTTTTTAAATGGCACAGATCATTTGTTGGCAATTTGCTTTATCTGGGTTTATTTAGTTTGGTCGAGTGTGATGTGATTCTCGCCAGTTTTTTTTCGTGATTTATTCATCCAAAAATATTCAATTGTTTTTCTTTCCTCGCAGAGCACTAAAGCAGAGAAAGCAATCCCACTCAAATCTGTGAAATGTTACCTGGGCCTGAGGAAGAAGCTGAAACCCCCGACCAGGTAAACCGTGCTCATATGAATAATAAACCTCTCGTGTGTGTGTGTTTCTTTCTCTCTGAAATCTGAATGTATGTAAATTAATTTGGGATTCAAATCAGCAGTAGATTTGCTAAAACTACCAAAACGGACGGTTTGCATGGTCACATTTTCCGTTTCCTCTAATACTGTCGATAGAAATGATTTCAGCTACATTTTACTCGATTTTTATTTTGCTGCTGAGTTGTTTCAGACGTGGAATTAATATTATAAGTAATAATGTAGTTGGAATTTCCACTATTCCCTCTGTTTTACTGCGAGAGGAAAAAGGCAATGTGAGCGAGAGGAAAGTGATTTCATCTCCACGTGAAGGTCAGCGACTGAAATAAAAAGAGGTTTAACTTTTCTTATTTTTACGCGCTTGAAATCAAATCAATTCGCGGAAACAGTAAATTGACTCAAAGGTCAAAACTCGAGCTCCATTTATCATCAGTTTTTTTTGCTCCATTATTACCTTTGCAACTCAGTCGGCCATGGACGAGGCTTGTAAGTGGGTTTTTATGTTGAAACTATTGTTCCTAAGATATACAAAGTACTTTCACATACTTCCATGAAGTTGTCACGTGCCACCATTTATAATCATGAGAAATATGAAACAATGTGTGGATCATTCTTCCAATAAAAGACATCTGAAGGTGTGTAGCGTTTCAATTATCACCACATGTCCAAGTTATTTTGAGCTGTGGTGTAAAACTTAACGTGTAAAAAGCTCCAGCACTTTTAGGAATCTGTGAAAATTAAATGAAGCTATTATATGTTTGTTCAGCGTGATGAACCTTCCCTCCGGGTCGGAGGCGTGGGGACACACGGAAGGTCTGAACCAGAACAGAACTGATTCCACCGAACTTTATCACTCTTTATTATTCCTCACCTGAGGGTCAACTCTTTTGTCCCTGTGAGGATCCTCTAGGAACGATGACTCCGAGTTCTCCAGTGGTTTGGATAGGTTGTATTGATCGGGAGGTGTTCGAATGTAAGAGACAGACACAAACATGACAAATATAAACCCCAAAAGTAAACAAATATCTCTGGGTGGTAAACAAAATCACGTGACCTCCGCATCAGTTTAATTTCTTAGTTACTTCCTCCCTCTGTCTCTCTATGGTGAGACGTTGAAATCCTGTATTTACTTCACTAACCTCAAATTCAGCTCCTATTAGACCAGTCAATGATTTTTGCTCTTAATGGCCGTTCTTCTAATTCCCCTCTGCATATTTTGTGGTCCCATAAATATTGCACTAAAACAGACATATGTTTTCATAACCCTTTTAGTGCATAGCTTTGTGGCATCTTCATAATAATCATTAGGACCCAAAGCAACTGCTGCATATTCAGCCTCCATGTTTTATTAAGATGAGCTAGGGATTATTTGTTATTATTTGTGTGCATCTGATCGTGTGCAACAGTTCATGCTATTAGTCCCCGAAGATGTATCGGCCCTCAGAGTCCGCCCCCCCCCACCAGGGGCCACCCCTGACCCCATCGTATTTATCACTGTAATGGATCTCATCACTTTTTAACAAATACAAATTATCGAGCTCTGCGTACGCGGCTGGAAAATATCCCTGCCACAGTTTTATTTTAATGGTCCTCCATTATTATAATTTGCAACCCGCAGGAGCTCCTGTTGGTCAAACAAAGAGGAAACGTCTCGAGGAGCCGAACCCCCGATATTTCACGTTACCCTAATTACAATTCCTCATCATTTTCCCCGTGTCGGGAAATTTCAAGTCCGGCGAAGCGTGAAAAATGAGTCCGGGCGAGCGTCTGTCTGCAGCGCTCGGTCCTTCAGGGGAGAACAAGTGGATAAGAGAGAAGAAGTGGGAGATGAAGGGCGAAAGGGAGGAAAGGGAGGGGCAGAAGGAAAAGAATGATACAGCCTGGTATCATAAATAGGCCGTTGGGCTGTGGGAGAAGTCATACTGCGAATAAAGGAATAAAGACAGAGAGCTGAGGAGAGCGCAGAGTCATGGCGAGAGGGGTTAGGAGAGGCGGCGCTCCGGTATCTCATTAGGCAGAGGTCGATCTGTGAGCGGCCGACCGCCGGGTCGGATCGGCTGCCTCGACTCACAGGAGTGATGCTCCGGGCCGCGGGCTCTCCGCCTCGGCCCCCTCGCCGGCTTTGTTCTTCCCCCACTTCTCAGCTCCCGTTCAACCGCGGCTGCAGAGGATTCTCAGGTGTGTTCTCCCGGGAGGCGCTCTTTCCACCGTGCTGTGCCTCTGTGCAGGTTAATTCATGCAAACAGGCCCATATGTGCACTTGTGTGGAAATACATTACACCTGTGTGGGAAGGGGGTCATTTTAGTTACTTTTGCAGCATCACACAATTAACAGTGTTCATCCCGGACTCAATTATGCTCCAGCAATAATCCCACTTTCAAAAGTTTTGTTTATTTTGCAACTCTCCCAAGAAACTGTACTTTAAACGTTATAGGTTAAAGGCACCCGCTCAGTGTATTGAACAGTTGAGCCCGGAGCACACGTGGATCAACATGTGGGCTGAGACTAGAACGGATAACTTCATTAATTCTGCTATTTAGAACCCAGCGTTTCTTATATGTTTCTATTCCTCTGCATTTTAATGAACAAGGTTTTGACCTGCTGCTTTCTTTAAAATAACTTTTTAACTGTGTTTAATACTTTTAAGTTGTTCTTTTAGGGTACTTTGAAAATTCCATGTGTACTTGTGTATGTGTGCATGTTTTGCTTCAGTTTTTCCGGAGCAATAAAACAATAAAAAGTTTCCGATCTGACCCTCGTCCTTCTTGTCTCAACAGCTGGGGCTTCACCATCTACTCTGACAAACACCAGTGGTGAGTTCTCCAGTTCAACCACTGATGAGTGTGACCTCTGCACTTTCCACTTCAAAAAAATCTCCAAAAACAGAAGTGAAACAAAAGTTGGAGTGAAAGCACTCTGTGATCTAAGTGGGTTATTAATGGGGACCAAAGTGCAGTTTATAATGGGACGAGTGGCCTCATGCTGGGCCGCTGCTGGTCGACAGTCGGGAACCAAATCGTGGCCGACTTTTAATTTTTCTTCTTTGCTAGCTGCCGTGTAAATCTAACTTTACTGAAAAGGCGCCCTATAGGTTTTGATAAAGAAAAGCCAGCAAGCTACACTCATACATTTTGTACTTGAGGCCATTTAAATGCACTTTAAAGACATTTCACTTCCTCACACTATTCACTAATCAAGACAAAATATCACTTTCACTTTCCACTTCATTACATTGAGCTTTGATTAGAGTGTTCACGTCATTGAGATCAAAGAAAAGCAGAGAAATATTCAATTAAACTTGTAAAACTGTGAAGTTAAAAATTGCTTAACAAATACCTATGCCAAAAAAAACACTTTCCATTGTCAGCTCCATTCCATGTACAGACCAAATGCAGGGAGCTTTATGATAAACGTATATAAGCACAGTACAGACACCAGAAATAGCTGCCAATCAAAGACAATACTGTACCATCCTGAATCGGATGACAGGTGTTATTTAAGCCATCATCCTAGATTGTTACTTTTGGCACTAATCACCGCACTTCACCCCCGCCGATTCACGCAATCACCGCTAATGACAGCCAGGCCCTCCCATTGTCAAGCGATCAACGAACTGTCTCTCCTCCCCCCCCCCTGGGTGCGGTGACTCACCGGATCCGGTCACCTGTTGAAAAAAGGAGTGCGAGGGGTAATAAGGTGGAAACCAGCGGCTGATGTGAGTGTGTTTCCCTCCTCAGGCATCTGTGCTGCGAGAAGAGGGAGGCGCAGGTCGGCTGGGTGACGGACATAATCAGGATGAAGGTGAGACGATGGCACACTGAGTGAGAGCGAGGAAGTTACTCGTGCCAAAGCCTGATGAAGTCATTTACAGAAGCTCTTAGTGACTTTGGGAAAAACCTCTTCTCCCCCTGACCCGGTTACTGCTGCAAACCAAAAACATCAGCGAGTTTGATAAACCCGATGCAGAGACCTCCCTTTCCCCCTCATCCATGTGGAAAATACGCTTGATACAGTCGGAATAAACCATCTTTGTACAATCCATATCTCAGGGAAGGAAAGGGAAGATACGATAAATCATATTTCCCCCCCCCCCCCTCATCCACGTTATAGGCAGACTAAGTACATAAACAGGAGAAGGAGTGTAAAGTTTTCGAGGTCACTCAGCAATAACATAAATCATTTTATGTGGAAAAGCCGTGAGAATAAGGTCAAGGAGCCGAGTGTTGTCCCTGTCAGTCGCTGACTCAGCACATATGACATAAATGATGCGAGACAAAGCAAACACAGAGGGGGGGGCCTCGACGGATGTGTCATGTTCCTGTAGTGTTTTTCAATCTGGCGCTCATTGATGCTGTACTTTTGAAAAACAAGACTTTAAGTTGGACGTCACGCTCGCCCAAATCTCCAAGTAGCGGATCAAACAAAAGATTCCCGAGCTCCCGAGGTGTACGCTCAGCACATTTCATCGGCATCAGCCCGCCGCTCGGCTTCCTTTATGGGAAAGCATCTGCGGCGCCGGGTTGTTTATCACAGGTGCTTTACTGTAAAAGCCTTTGAGTGCCTTCGTTTGGGTGAGCGAGGGGAGACAGGGCACGCTGTCAGGGAGAGATTGTTTTTTTTGCTTGTTGTTTCCAAGGGGGGGGGGGGGGCCTCTGTGTCTTTTCTCAGCTCTTCAGATCAAGAAAAAAATCCATAGCAGAGCGGAGCCGGCTAATAACGTTCGGACTCTCCTCCCGAATCCGCTAAATATCAGGATTGTCAGCTTCCAACACGGGGGGGGGGGGGATTGTGGGAAGGACACGGGGGCTTGTGGGAAGGGCAGAGAGAGAGAGAGAGAGGGAGGGAGAGTGCGGATGAGAGAGTCGGCCGAGAGCACTTCAGTGTTCTTGATTTCCTCTCTCACCTGTTAGAGAGCATCCTGCTCCCACAGTTTCCATGGCAACCGGCGATGGAGGGCCTCATTTCGAAGCAAAGGTGTTTTGGGCGCTGGAGATGGAGGGTTCATGGGGGGGGGGCAAAGGTGCAAGGACGGGTCGTGGCAGTGATGAAATAAGGATTTGTTAGAAAGAGACTGTTCTGTAGGTCGGGGGGGGGGGGGGGGGGGGGGTCAGGGTGATATGAAAGGATATGTTGTTAGAGAGGAAGTTTAGCCAGAGATCAGAACTCTGCCACTTTTCCTTTTTTTTTACAAAGATACTTGTGTTAGTCCGGCCAGAAATCGAAGTTCATACGAGACCTGTGCTTCCTGTTTCCTCTTTAAATACAAGTCTGTGATCAATACAGTTTAATAAAATATAAACAACACAAAAGGAATAACTTCTGTATGTATCATAGATTCCCCAAATCCACTACTTCTATACCTCTTAACTCACCACAAAGGTTTTTTGAAGGAACCTGCTGCTCACTCCTGTTGTCGGCTGTGTGTCTCCAGTACAGTTCTGACCTCTGCTCAAAGACCGTCAACTCAAATGACGCTGCAGATCACAAATCCTCCAGAGGGGGCGCTGTGGCTGAGGTCCGCAAGGTTTCACCTCACAACCTTAATTCCAGGAAACCGGTGAGTCTGTGATTTTATTTTTTTTTTGTCAAAATGTGAGTGTTATATATGAAAGGTTTCCAAGTATGCCGTCCCACTGATTGATTAATGCATCCAAGTGGCTTCCGGCTGTGTTACTGTTATAAAAGATTTACTCAGAACTCGATTACACTTGTTCAAATTGCCCCCCCCCCCCCCCCCCCGGGGCTCCGTAATTGACTTTGAATTCCCTCTGCTTCAATTCAGCAGATCGACAGGAAGCCGTCTCTCGCTGGAGGCAACCAGGTCGCTTCAGAGGAGGCCGGTCCTCACAAGAGCGCCAAAGCCAACTGCCCGAAGCCTAATCACCTCCTCAAGCCCCTGGACGCACTGCCCCCCCGACCCTCTGTGAACGCCGGGCAACCTCCGCGGCATCATTCTCCGTCCCCGGCCAGGCAACAGCCGCCCCTGCCTCTGCCTCTACCCCCCAAGGGCGTCTGTAAGACCGTTAAAAGGCCGTCTCTGGGCGCGGAGGGCATGCTGCCGTCCAATCTGCTGAGTGAGCTGAACTCGGTGCTGAACAAGACGGGCCGCGGGGCGAGGAGCGGCGAGCGGCCGGAGGAGAAGTGAGCAGGAGATGGAAAAAGCACTTTAGTGATCGGCCGTGGAAACATTACAGGCCCGAGAGCGGAAAGGGGAAGGTGTTAGAGACTGATGAATGCAGATGGAGATGAGGGTGAGTTGCTTTCATCCAGGTGTGGGGGGGGGATCATAGCCTGAAGACGGCTTTGGAGCTCAGATGTATATATATATATATATATATATATACTGATGCACGAGGGGATGTGAGAGGAACCAGGTGCAGGTCAGGGAGACCTCAGCTGGACACGGCGCTGACCCAAGCACTACAACACCTGATTTGTTCACCACTCTTCTAACGTGTGAGATAAACACGTCCTGCCGCCAGAACTCAGAAGTTTCCACACGCCTGCTCCGCTCTTCTACTTCTCCAGGGTCTATTTAAAACAAAAAACTATTTTATCCTCTTGTTTGACTCTTAAGGGAAATCGTGTACCTTTATTTTCTTATTAGCACTTATGCTGCAAAAGCTGTTTCATGGAGTTGCACATGTTAAATATATATCTGTTGTATGTTTCATTTTTAATCGTAGTAAAGCGGTCCAACATTAACACACACAATTAAAACGTGTGGAATAGTGCCGTGAAAATCTAATTCAAAATAGATGAGCTGGTTTTAGAGCCCACTTTCCCATTAACAGTATTTCAGACATGACATGCTGGGCAACTTCCTGTGTAATTATTTATTTGTAATATTGTGTTGTCTTTGTAGCCGTTGTAGGACCTTTTAGCTTTAAGCTGTATTTTTTTTAAACATAAGACGTATCAAAGTAATTTTTATGTACAGGATGAATATGTTAATAAACATGAAATATGCTTTAAACATGCAGTTTTTTTTACTCGACTCTGTGATACTTTATGATAGATAAGTTGTATTTAAGATTTGTTCTAATTTCCTGTAGATTACATTGTAATCTTTATACTTTATTTAGCGACTACACAGACACACCGCTCAGATAGCTACAGTTTGGTAGAAACCATTAGGGATAATATGTAAATGATTAATTCCTTGTGTCATGATATAAAAAGTGATGAACATCAGTGTTGTTGTTTAATGATAATCTCACCATCATCCCTCTCAGATTTATTATGCATCATTATGATAGATTTTTTTTATGTATAATTGCTCTCTATATGTTTTATTTATATTTTAATGCTGCATCTGCTCTCTGCAGCTGTATATTATAACCATGAATACACTTATAGGCTCTTTAACACCATGTAAATCTACTCAGTATGTGTATATATATATAAATATATATTGCTTCTGTACACTGTTGTGTTCCATATTGAGATTTAAGAGGGAAGCTCTAGCCCCCCATTCTGGATCTCAAGTTTAATTTCCATCTTCCATCTTTGACTTATTTATATCTAATCAGGTCATTACTTCACTTGTAGATTTCCTCCCATTCCGGCTTTTTCTCAAGTGAGATGGAAGAATACACCCCCCCACCCCCACACCTCTGGTCACATGCTCTCGTTGAATAATGTATGGCGGTTGGAAAAAATGCACACGTCTGCAAGTGTCACACAGGTTCCACCATGAAAAATTCATATTAACGCTTAATTTTCATTATGCCTCGTGCGCCGGCTGCCTGCCCGTTGTTTCACATCCTCATATTCCAATCATGGAGTTAGCGCATTTGTGCATTCATGGTCGCAGATTTTTCTTATTAAGGCTTTGTTTGCACTGTGCAAATATGTACCTATACAACTATGTTCATTGTATTAGCAGAAATGAATACGTTCCCATATAATTGGCCTGTCGAGAGTCCTTTTTTCCATTCCCGGCACCCTGGCTCCTACTGGCAACAGGCTCACAGCACAGACTCTGGGTTCCGATGTGTGATAATGCAGTGCACGTGCCTTTTGACTCTGAATAATTTGTTCTACATTAAATGCCAATTTCCTTTTTAAAATCCCATTATTACCCACTGGAGAACAGGGAAGATAACTACCCTTTTTAAATTCTGCACCGAATTTGCTTCTCATCTCAGGTGAATTCACTTGAGCTGAAGCCAAACCACCTCCGCTTCCTCTGGATCTTCCCTCAGACGGTCGTCTCCATGTAGCTTTACCTCTACTGTCCTCTGTGCCTTTAAAACCCTGCATCTCTCTCCCTCCCTCTGAGGCCGGTGGTGTACCGAGGTCACCATATGGTGGGAGAGAGTTCGAGGGGGAAGCTCTGCAGAGTCATGCACATTATTATGATTTTTTTTTTTTACATTCGCCAGGTCGCTCCACTGAGAAGGAATGGCTGCACTGGTGAGTACTGGTTTGCTGTAGTGCTGTGTTTCAGTGCAATCTCTAAGTACTCACACTGAACCAGTAGCGTAATGGAAGTATATTACACAATTGTGATGTTCCTGAATATTTCAATCAACTTTTACATTGTTGGAAGTACAAAAATATATAACATGCATGGCAATATTTGTCTTATAGTATGTTATATCTTTAACCAATGTATTTGAACATGAATTATACGATAGCAAAACATAACATAGTATAAAAAAACATGATTTGTAGTTAAAAAGGAAATTGAATAATAAGCATTAATCACTTTTCTCTTCTTAACAAACACTTCACTCATAACACAACAGGTCACGTTCACACAGCCCTTCAAAATAAAGCACTTCTCGCCCTCTCATCCCTTCTCTCAAGGATGGAGGAGCCATCAGGGGCAATTTGTGGCTCAGTGGTTTGCCCAAGGTCACTTCAATACTGCCTCGAGGAGCCGAGTGATCCAACCGTCGACCTTTGGGTTATAGTGGACGACCCACTTTACCTCTTCACCGAGGAGCTAAACCTTGAAAACAAATGGAATTGGTCCTTTAAATACACAATGCTAAAGAAAATACTGATTATTTTGCTGAAATAGCTCAAGATTTATATATATGATGAATTGGACTGTGCTTTGAGACGTGCAGTACGTGCATGTAGAGACGTACAGAAGCAAAATACCTGAGCTGAGTGCAGCAGTGGAGAGCGAGAGAGGGGGAGAAGGGGATTAGAGAGAAAAGGAGCGAGCTGATATGCTCGAGAAACAGAGAGAAAATGACAAGTTATTTCAAAAGAACAGACATGAGTCGTCTGATTGGACGTGAGATGCCTCTCAAGTAAACCCCCCGCAGCCTGTTGGGTTCTTATACCAAACAAGTCTTGTTCCACTCGGGCTGATGCCGGTTTTTGAAATGTGGAGGTTATTGATCAGCCCTCGGCCTGGTGGAAGTGTCATACCCCCCCCCCCCCCACCACCACCACCACCGTCTTTGGCGTACGCTTGCTTTGTCTGTGCATAATAAAAAACATCAAGGGGCAGAAATGAAAAGGGAGCAGGGTGAGTGACAGGTCTCAACACGGCCCTCATACCACTTCAGCGAGCCTCTCTGCAGCAGACACGCAAATTAAAACCTATATATCCTTCGCAGCCGTCTGCCTGATCTGAGAAGTTTACTCAATTTCTTCGAGGGAGAAGGGAAAAAACTTGCAAAGACACGAATGTTGACTCAAAACACAGCAGACGTCCGCGAGGGCCCTGCACAGAAATGAAGCAATCTCCTCGGCTTCAAACCCCCGGCGCTGTAAATCAGAGCGACTGTACTGTTAACGCTGACATACTGCAGCTGTAGAACACGCACGGCGAGCCGCGGCCCCGCTGATTTACATTTCCAGAAAGGGTAAGCCTTATATTAATGGGGCCGTCCATTTTAAAGGGGCTATAAATAGCTCACCGGGTGAACTCGCCCCACCGCCGGCTGCCGTTTTTTTTTACGCTGATCCACACATTCTGCCCTCTAATCTCAATTCTATTAATGTCTCGGGCGATATTTACGACACATGGACCCTTTTAGCCTGACACGGCTGTAAAGTATACTTTCAAAGCAGCCAAGCTTTATCTAATTAAATGCCTCTGCAATTGCAATTCAACTGGGAGTGAGTCTTTAAAACCTCAATCAGTCCACCCCCCCACCCCCCTGCTCCCACCTCCCTCTCCATCCTCCGGTTGGAGCGAGTCACCGCAGACCTAATAAAGAAGGGAATGTTAAACATTCCAATTAAAGGCAGCAGAAGAATACGGCTGTAGATCATCTTCATATTCCCCATTGTTGGGATTATGGGAATGCTGCCAGATGGAGGAGGTCACCTCAGCAATAACATTGTATTTGTTTGGGGGGTGGGTGGGGGGGGGGGTAACTTGACTGTGTGCTGCTGAAGGCTATTCCCAGATTGTTATGCATATTTGCATATGACCGTAGGCGTAGTGTTGAGTCTATTAGTTACTCTTACACACACACACACACACACACACACATCACTCCAGTGAACTAAGAACACAGGAGATATTACGCCTGCTAGAAGATTGCTGCCAAGTAAAATATGTATTTAATAGCACAATTAAACCTTTGCTATTGTATTTTTAGTTCACTCAAGGTTAACCTGCACAAAACAAGTTATGTTAAAATATTTATTGTATTCTCAGTCTCATCGAAATCACACCAGAGACACTTGAGTCAGATCTGTTTGCCGTTAATTTAGGAAACACCTCGAGAGAATCCTTTCAAATTTGGACTCTCAGATTAACTGATTTCGATTTGTGTGGGGTCAAAGTTCAAAGGTCATGGTGGCCTCACATGCTTTTGGCTAGATATCAGCGGTAAATAGGCTAAGGTCACCGTGACCTCATGAGTCTGGAAATAGGCATATGGTTGATTATAGTGTAGTCACTTAAAAATGTTGAAAATTGTCGCCCTGTAGCCTGACTCCACATCCTGTGTCAACACACACAGTTTCAGGCCATGATACAAAAAGCAACACCCAGCTCAGTTTTACAGTTTATCACTCTTCCTTATTCTACAACTCCAGATCCCTGCAGCACAATCCAAAATTAGACAAACGCATTGAAAACAGTCACATGTACGTATTATAACCTTATTAGGAACGCCCCTCAGGGCCCTGACAGCAGAGTCGTATTACCAATTTAAAAAGGAAGAGCTTAATCTAACGTACAACCCAAAATATGACAAATGAATTCGGTCAAATATAAACCTCAATTATTTCCTTTAGTTCATGAACATTGTTCTGTGAAGCGGAGGCTGTACGTTGAGTCAAATTAACAACATGCAGAACGTGTTAGATTGTAGTAACCCTTTAAAATGCTTCCAGCCTATGGTCATAAACATGAATTGTTCAAAACACTTTGATTGCACAGATTGAAACTCATAACCGGGTCCATGTCCCATCCACTAGCATGGAGGAGGTCTGGTTTACGACTTATACTGCAGCCAGTCAGCAATACATGCAGTTGCACTCTGCCTTATCCTTAACTCTACACTAGACTCAAGTGGAGATTTTGGTCATGAACAACATCTATGTTTTGATTTCTCAGGCATGTGGACCCACTCAGTTCAGTGCTGTCCCAAAGCAGGAGCGGGCAAAGTCAGAGCAGCTGCAGTACACTGGGCAGGCCGCTCAGAGACGCCCTCCACTCTGCAACCACGAAGATCACGTCTCTGAAAGAGGGAAACAAGACTCTGAAGAAGAAAAGTCAACCAGGTGGAAAATGGACAGAGGCAGGTGGAAAACCAGCTCAGACAGGAACACGCACTCCTTCAAAAAGAGGTCTGCAGGAACTGGGAAGGTTCGCACGAAAGGCTGCAAAGACAAACCTGGTGAGGCTCGGGGAGGAAGAGCGAAGAGAAGTGCGAGAGCAGGTGTGACGCAGGAGGACGGCCGAAAAAGAGCAAGAGAACATGAGTCAAGAGGAACCAGAGGAGAACAAGACTCAAGATCAACAAGAAGAAAGAAGAGAGGCTGCAGAGCAAAGACAAAGCGGAGGTGGAGACAAAGATGAGTGAGGACAAACGACTGAATGACACAAAAAGAGCTAAAGCCAAAGAACATCCCTACTTCTGACACCTTCACTCGTTTCTCTCTCTCTTCCTGTAACAACTTCCCTATCTCACCCCTTCATCTCCCGCCTCTTTCTCTCTTCTCCACCCATTATCACTCCAAAATGAAACCCCCTCCCCATGGCTCCTTGTGCGTGTTTTGCATGTTCTAACCATGTTAACCATTAGATATGATTCAACCCCAGTGAATTACATCTCCCTTGTTTCCTGAAGATTGATACAGGGTTCATGGCTCCTAATTAACAGTACATTAGTTTTCCGAGGAACAGATCTGCTTTATATCTTTTAATTTGCAACTCAATTTAATATATTTGCTTATTTCACACTGCTGCCTACTTCTCACTGATGTGACCTTCATTTTGACACCGATATTATTCAAATAGACCTTGTGGCTGCTGAGATGTAGTCGGTACATTTCGGTTGTTTCATTTTTCGAGCAGGAGCCCTGAGGCGTCGGGGAGAAGAGGTTAAATCAAAATAGAAGGTTGCTAATGAGATATTATTTTAGATGTTGGTAAATGAGTCAAGGTTTTTCTTGCACTTGATCAAAGTTGTCTCGGTTTACTCTGATAAACACACAAAGGGTCAGAACTAATATATTATTTAGTCGTTTTGATTTAGAAGTAGATTTAACCCTGTCGCTAATGATAACACACGTTGTCTTCCTTATTCTCTGGGACTCCAATGGCCCAAAAGACCACAATACAATACAATGAAACACTCCTATAGACACATACCTTTGAGTTTTTTTTTAAATAGTTTGGGCTTTATGTGGCTTTTATTTCCCAGTGAAGACAATTCCCCTTTAATCTATCGCAGCTCAAATGCTGACTATTGTATTTGTGGCTCTATCCTGTAGTTAAGATGACGGAGGAAGAAGCAGGACAATACAAGAATACACCTTAGAGGCGGTGGTCTAGTGGCAGAAACTTGGACTCTGGGCAGACAAAGGTCTCTGGTTCGACTCCACGGAGAGACAACAAAAGACGAACCTGGATTGATCTGTCCAAAAAATCCAAGAGTCTCCCTACCCTGTCTAGTGCCCCTGAGCAAGGCACCTTACTCCCCCAACATCTGCTCCTGAGCGCCGTACATGGTCGCTCACTGCTCTGTGTGTCCTGCACCAGATGGGTCAAAAGCAGAGGTTAAATTTCCCTACCTGCATGAGTGTCCCTTTGCATGTCTGTGAATGTGTTTGGGACTAATAAATGTATCTTAATCTTAATCTTCAAACAAAAGTTATTTTCGCCTCAACTAAGTTGTACACTCACATAAAATGTGACAGGGCAGCGTTTCCATTCAGTCTAAAGCAGCTGTGGACGACAGATGCCACAGTTATCACTACAATCATCTGCATTCATATATCCAAGCAGACGTTGGCTTTTAAATACAGATTCAAACACCTCCGCTGGCTGCAGAGCCATCAGTTTAAACGGTGTGTTAATATTTTGTAATGTTTGTAATCGCTGACAAAGATTTTCTTTCTACAGTCATCAAAGTATTCAGATGCAGTCAAACCAGACTTTTGTAGTTTATCAGATTTCAGCTCCCTCTGCTTTTTTTTCGTATGGAGATCTGATAGAAATTTATATTCACATTGTAGGTTTACTGTAGGATTGCATCTGAGTTACGCTTTGAGTGCCGTTATTTGTAAGACACTGCAAAGGTGGACGTTTCTTATCATACGTATTTGTGATGATTTGTTTTGGCCACTTGAAGCCAATCCCCAGTTTACCAGACGGAGACGATATAATGAAATACATGTCATGTAGAATTATGGAAACTCTAGTTTTTGAAGCTTGACTCAGCCGAGGGAGTAAAAGTCAGGACGTGTCAGCCTCAGCTTCTTGACCAGTCGATATTAAATCTGTCTCCTCCGAGTCTCCCCTGACTTTATAAGTCCAATACCAAAAACTCTGGAGTAGCACTTTAAGATGAAAAATAAATCCTGAGGTTTAATCTCACACGTAGGAATGCTGTGAATACCGTGCTCTGCGGTGGAGGAGAATAATTCTAATATTGATAGTTAACCATAGCAGGCAAATAACCACGGGCCAGGAAGCCATGTGAGAGGGTCTCTGGGACCTGGTGAAGGTTTGGCAACTCTGAACAATTTAGGCAGCCAAAGAGAGAGAAAGGGGGGGGGGGGGGGAGAAGCTTTGAGCTGATCAGAGCGGACCTGCGAACCCCGCGGTCATTTCCATTTAGTCATCCACTCCAGAGGTGGAATGGGTAGCGCTGCCGAAGCCGACCTCCCCACATCCGCCGTCCAATGGGCTGCCTTGGTCTCCCGCCGGCGTGGGGGCGAGCGAGGGAGTGGGCCGGTGTGAGGAGAGAGGAGAGAAAGACAGAGGGGAAATGAGCGAGAGACGTTGCCCCTAATGGAAATGGCGAGATTGCGTACCTGAGCATTTAATTCAGCGAGGAAGAAAGTGCTTCAGCGTGAGGGGGGGTAATGCTCCTGACCTCCTGACTTCTGAATCCAGAGTTTCCTGTATTGGCTTCCCCCCCCCCCCCCCCCCGGAAGACAGTCAGCAGTGCCATCGTGCCCGGCGGCGCTCTGTCCCAAGGACGCCGCTATGGATTCAACCGTCCATGATTTGAATTGGGGGAGACTAAGCATCACTTGTGGCCTCATTCAGACTCCATGATTTATTTATCCCTCTATAATGCCGCAACCGTTCCACAGTAACCTTCATCTCGAGTTTGTTTGCTCTATTTCACGCTGTCCACAGAGAAGGGGGGGGGGGGATTTAAACATTTAGTTGTCGGAGATGCGTCGAGTTTCTATCGTATGGCCGTCCTCTGAAGTTGAGGCGTCCTTGCAGGTTTGTTTGCTACACTTAATATCCGACTTACTTTCTGCACACCCCCCCCCCACCCCCCCCGGAGCTCTCCATCACAGAGCTCAGACTTCTCATCATTATTGCATAAAAGCAATTGAGCGGTATTAGCGAGTCAATATGAACTCCATATCAAACGCTCGCTGCAGAAAAAGCTTCTTGTGGTTGCAGGTATAAAATTAGACTATAAATCCTTTTAGTGATCAAAGGGAATGCGTTTTCTACGACGTGATTTTATTGCGTCTTTAGTTTGTGTGAGGTTAATCTTTGCAAACGTTATATTTCTGTCTAAGTTCAATGAGATGGAAGGTTCCCTGCCTTTACGACCATCTCTACTTGTGTCCACTCACTTTTCAAAATTCACTGTGGCCAAAGTCGCAGCTTTTTGGCTAATGTTCCGTTATAGTGCTTACATTTCACTGTGTTGTTCATAATGTGCATAAACTGTACTTCCCTTAGTCCTCACCCACGCGTTGGAGGATTCAGTGAAGATGTCGCACACTCACTTTGAACGTGGGGACATCTTGTTTTGCACGATTGCAGCTGGAGAACCTGGTTTGTGTTAATCTGTTCATGGAGCATCCCAAAGACAGCTAGCGTAGCTTAGCATGAAAGCCGGCTCGTTGTGTATCATGTGGCCTAAGCAGGAAATTGTTGTTGTTGTAAGTTGTTGTGTCGAACGCATCAGCAACAACAAATCAGGCCCAGTCAATATGTACATGTGAGTGGTTAGCAGGAGGGTTTCAAGGGATTTTGGGGGCTCAGGGCAAAAGGAACCTGGGGGGCCCGACATCAAACAAACCCCCACCTCAGATATAGTAGTCTGTGTATTGTGTATATATATTTCAGATTATGATGTCGTTGCTGTCTCCAGTAGCCAGCTGTAGAATTGTGGACTAACATAACCAGCCGCTCTCGGGAGACCCCCCCCTTCACCCCCTGGTTCAGACACTGTCTGTATCACTTCATACTTTTGCTCCGGTGTCTGCATTTATTTATTTCACTTCACTGTTTTCCCAGTGCTGTGACAACAGTGACCACTATTCAGCATTTTTTTTATGCTATCATGTTGTTCACATTATCCTGACAGTGCAGAGTTTTGTTGGTAAAAGAAATGACAGAGAAATGACAGAAACGATCCAGGTGTGTGTGTGTGTGTGTGTGTGTGTGTGTGTGTGTGTGTGTGTGTGTGTGTGTGTGTGTGTGTGTGTGTGTGTGTGTGTGTGTGTGTGTGTGTGTGTGTGTGTGTGTGTGTGTGTGTGTGTGTGTGTGTGTGTGTGTGTGTGTGTGTGTGTGTGTGTGCGTGCGTGTGTGTGTGTGTGTGTGTGCATCTTTAAAACCAAATAAATTTTTAAATATCTCCGAGCTACAATCTGCTTGACTCTGTCTCAGCTTAATGTTTTACATCCTGAAGGATTGAATGTGTTCTCTCCGCGCCCCCCCCCCCCCCCAACACACACACACACACACACTTCCTGTTCTCTCTCTGTAGCTGTGGAGCCTCAAAGCCCTTTCCACCACAGTGTGTCTGTGGATCTCAAGGTGTAATTAGCCAGAGGAAGAAACAATCACACAGTTTCCATCTCATAATTGATATTGAGCCCGTCTACATCCAAACGACTGAAAAAGATCCAATCTGTCCATTTTATTTGATAAAATTGCGAACTCCATCATATCATAATACGTGCAGCATCACACACACACACACAGACACACACACACACACACACACATCTCTCTGCATCTTCACAGGTTGGTGGATTTGTGTTTTTCCCCCGATGGTGCGATAATGACCCTCATTGGTGTGTGAGATTTCTGATTAGCAGAAAAACAACAATGACTGCTAATTACCACCTGAAAGACAAAGCAGCGCTGACAGGAGCTTCTTTCAGATCCTTGGCCTGTGTGTATGTGTGTGTGTGTGTGTTCCTGTGTGTGCGTGCGTGCGTGCGTCTGTGTGTTGCTTTGTTTACGTGCATGCGGTTCATTTCCCACTAGAGGATATAAAAAAAGAGCGAGATTGACCGAGGGTGAGAGGCAAGTGCTCCGGTGAGACACGGGGAAAGAGACGGAGGGGACGGAGGGAAACAAAGGCGGTGATGATGGAGTCCTCAGCAGTTCTTATTTACCTCCAGCACTGATTCTCCCTCGACTCGTCTCACCAGCGTGTAAAAGTTAAATAAAGAAAGAAAGCACATTTGATTTTCTCGACACCAAACCGTGCAGGGATATTTCCATTGTTGCTAGGAGATGCAAGGAGTTGCTAAAAGAGGAGTTGAATTCCTCTCACGTAAAAAAACATGTTGTTGCAGTGAATGTCTTTCGAGTAGATTTAAAAACCAAATCTCAAAATCACTGTCATTTGTGCAGCAGCACCGAGAGGCTGTTTCCCAGGCTCCAGTCAATCCTCTAAACCTGACAAGAGGCGCCGGCTGTGCCGTGTCCCCCCCCGCTCCGGCTGGGGATCGGCGTGTCCTCCAGCAGAATGTGTCCCGATGAATATTTGATACCTATTGGTTTGGTTCAATATGGCCTGCATAATGAAGCACAATGCAGACGCCTCAGAACCGCAGTGTGAAGGGAGAGAGAGCGGCGACACTCGCACAACTGGAAACGCACAGGCGGTGGCACACAACGTTTCACACAGGCCGGGTTTTGCAGTTGTTGCTGTGCAGTGAGCTGGTGACTAATTACTGTGTCACTGTTAAATGATTTATACGCATGAAACTGTTAACTTTGCATTGTTTCATAAGATATGGGAAATAGTAAGAGACAGTGATTCATCATTTATGTGTAAAAAAAGATGAGCAGGAGTGTGTCAAGGAATTAGGAGGCCCCGGGCAGAAGTATCCCGGAAGGGGGGGTATAAGGGGGTAAACATGACTTCTCCGGGGTCTCTGATGACCTTTGACCTTCACGGGAAGCTCCACTAATCATGTGACTGTCTCCCGATGCATTTCTGCCTTTCCCTTGTAGTGGTTCATTCAAATTTTCCTCCCGTCCGATGGTTTCATCCTGTCTCTGTTTCTTTTCTTTACAGAGCGAAAGTTCACCGGTGGTTTTTTCTTCTAACTTCCAGCTCCAGTCGAACGTTCCCTCTCAGCCGTCCTTGGATTAATCCATTTTTCTCTCTCCCTCTCTAACGAGCCTCTTTTCTGCTTAATTAACATTAGCCGGGGCTTGTTTGTGCAAGAATGCTATTCAGGTCATGAATAAACTAGGGACTGGAACT
This sequence comes from Platichthys flesus, assembly GCF_949316205.1. NCBI lineage: Eukaryota > Metazoa > Chordata > Actinopteri > Pleuronectiformes > Pleuronectidae > Platichthys > Platichthys flesus. Next base: position 10,883,089 of record NC_084968.1, read on the forward strand.
GGTGTCTTTTTGCATTCTGAGAACTATTTAGTTCCTCCATATTCATCCGGCTTATCGGGCGCATTGTGTGTGTGTGTGTGTGTGCGCGCTTGTGTGTCTGTGTGTGTGTGTGTGTGTGTGCTTTCCTAATGAATAGAGCAATGCTAATGGTGGTAAAACAGTGATTTCTCCAGCTGATTGGGTGTAATGGATGGTACTCAGAGCTCCTTCATAATTGATGAGGATGTCTCGTGGATGTCCCACTGCTGCTGTGCACTGACGCTGGTGTGGGGACGCAGTGTTTTGGGTGGGTGGGGGAGTTGGGGGGGGGGGGGGGGACTCTGAGAGAAGTCTGCTCTTGTTATTTCTGCAGTCGCTCCTGTCAATTCCTATTAACGGGGAGCACGCTCCGCCGTCTCTGTAATGCACGACCGCCGGATCGGGGGGGGGGGCGGTGTCGGTGTCGGGCCCCCTCGTCGAATTGAAAGAAAAACAAAGCCGCAGTCTAATTGTTTATAAAAGGAGAACGCACGGGATGATTAGATCTCATTGTTTTGCATCTCGCCCGGAACAACAGACACACACAGACGAGGGAAGGAGAGAGCAGGGAACCTAACGCAATGCAGCAGAGCACACGGGGATCTTTCCTTCCATTGCTCGGGATTGCAGGCGAAGTGTGTGTGTGTGTGTGTGTGTGACTATTGGGGTAAACAAAAACACAGACAGACACACACTTCACATGGCGGCATCTGATGAAATAGTCTAATAACTGCATGAAGACAGACAGCCAAGGACATTTGGCTGGCGCTCGCTCTCTTGCCTGTCTCCCCCCCCCCCCACACTGATTTCCAAACACAAACATAGCATGGTACCGGGTCCTCGAAAGCGTTCGGGATTATAAACAAACAGTTAAGTCCTCTGATAGAAGATTTACAATATTAATCACTTGTGGTTCATATCCAACCAACATGAAACCACATGTTAGTCAGTCAGTGCTGAGAAATATTCCACTGTGACTAAAAATATACAAATATGCAGTTGTATATAAAGTAAAATATAAGTGGCTTGGTATCGTTATAGTAATTTCCTCTCACAAAAGAAATTGGACAATTCTAAGACCTAAAGATAGGGTGTGATTTTAATAGAATATATTTTGAAAGATGGTTTGAGGGAACTTGCAGGTTTACAGGAGGAGGTTATCTGCACATTATTTTGGGAACTACTTCCACAATTGGTCAGAGGTAACTGTTTTAATTAGGTGTTGACCTTTTAGCTTTTTCACTTTGACAAAGAAGAGCTGTGTCTTTATAAATGAAGTTATATAAGTCAGCAGACACAGAAACCTCGATCAAAGAGGAACAAGAGGAAACAGATAAAGCAACGTGTTCACTTCCATTGAAAGAAACATGTCAAAAAAGATTTGGAAAAAAAACCTGTTGGGAAATATAATAGTCTACATGAATTATTATCAGCATGAAAGCCGGACATCAGATAACACAACTGTATTATCCCTGATGAAGATGAAACAGACCCTGTCCATGTTTCACAATTTCAACCTTGTACTGTTCTTCACAGCAAGTTAGGAAAGTAATGAAATACCCCCAGATCTGCCAAAAAAGAGAAAATGAAATAAGATCTGTTTGTCCTCTTCCTTCATCACTGGAAGTCGACCGCATACGATTCTCTAAATATAATCAGTATGACGAAATATAAATGGACCCGTGAGAATTTAAGAAAATGTGGCGAAGGCAAGGTGGCAGGAAAGAAGTCTCTGAAAGTCAGAAGAAAGACGATAACATCCCCAAAGAAAGTTTGAGTTTTTTTTTCCTGTCACCACCACCGTTCTGGGTCCTGACTCCCAGACGGATATCAAATCTGTTCCCGAATGGCGAAGCGCCTTCATGATCCACTACCTCTCCTCAAATTGAATCTGTTCTGCTCCTTCCCTCAGTTGATAATAAGCAGGCGGGCGCCGGTTGCCTCTGCGTTTTGAAATTACAGAGATATAAATGTACACATTTACATCTGGGACCTGCGCTGGAATCGCACACGAAAGGCGTTTCACGGAACACTTGATCATATCTGTGGAGAATCACTTTGCCCACTGTCTCCCATGAAGATCCGCCCGGAATGAAGTGTAAATCCACATCTCCTTTAGCGTTCAGCACCGCAGCGGGCCTCTCGCATCGTAATGAGTATCACGGGGACTGGTTTACAAAAAAAACGCCCTGACACAAATTTATGCTCACCATCAAACCCGAGCCCGGGAGTGGTGATCTATGAAAAATTGATCTAAACGCCAGGATCCTCGGGTCCCACTGATTCTCTCTGATAAGTAGAAGAAGAAGAAAAAAATGACACAAATCAAAGTTTTTATTCAAACGCTGAATTTATTCTTTTGATTTGTTGCTTTCTCTAAAAAACAGTAATGTGGCACAAGTTTGTTCTCCTAACTGAATCCTCTTGAACATAGCAGTGTGTGTGTCCCCCCCCTCCACCCCCACACACACACAAGCAGTAAACACATTTCTCTCTTTACTTAATTGGCCCTATTTACTTTTGTTTCTAACAGTAGACGGTTCAAACTCAGTTCAGAAGGATCCCAGAGAGTTCAGGTAGTGCAGCTGGATCCTGTAAACTAGGGCGTACTACTTTCTTTAACTCGGAGGCAAAGCTGGTGTTTCTGCTACAGTCGGAAAAAAACTAGACAAACCACAAACTGTATGTGGACACTCCACACGCTGCCTGTTGGCTTCAGTGGCAGCCCCCCCCCCCCCCCCCCCCCCACACACACACACACACACCTGTTTCCTCGTCTCTACACACTGCGGTTGTATCTTGTTTTCTCGTACAGTGCCGCTGTGTGTGATCACGTGGAACCTCCGCGCCGGCCGTGTTGTGTTGTGTGTGTGTGTGTGTGTGTGTGTGTGTGTGTGTGTGTGTGTGTGTGTGTGTGTGTGTGTGTGTGTGTGTGTGTGTGTGTGTGTGTGTGTGTGTGTGTGTGTGTGTGTGTGTGTGTGTGTGTGTGTGTGTGTGTGTGTGTGTGTGGTGGAGCTGGTTATTTAACTTCTCACCCACTTCTTTCATTCTGGCTGCATGCTTTGTCTTGCGAAGCCGTTCCAGCACCATGGACAGCATCCAACCCTGTACAGTGTATTCAGTGGAGGCAATGTCTTCAGCACCATGGACAGCACCCTGGCTTCGAATTGCCTTATGTTCCATCACTTATGTTGTTTCAGGTAATTTGTGCTCTTCTGTTATGTTTGATGCTGTGATGCGATAAGAAAACAGGCTGAGACATCATGTTTGACAGATGACACTGACTCCTGATTGGTCTGTCATCATAGGGGGGGCCACTTGGACACCCCAGCTCCACCCCCCAATGCAGATTTCGCATCTATTTGAAGAACATTTTAGTTAATAGTCTGAACATGAGATTTAACTTTACATCATGATGATACAAAACTCACAACATGCCTTCTCTTGCTTTGTAACTTTGTGTTACTGATCAACTTAAGTATTTAGCAGATCTATTTTGAACTATTGTTGAATTATGTTTGGTCTATTTTAAAGTTAGCATATGACAAGCTGTCACTTTCTGTCAGTTAAACTCATTCGGTCGACGCAGAAGCATCCGGGGGAGTGATTTTATTCTTTTTTGGGATTTCGTGTTTAATTGTCATTTAGGTTCAAGTCAGTCTCCATGACATGTGTCACTGTGCATTATAACCTGACTGCTGACTGCCTGTCAGGGAAGTTACAGCCAACTGAGTCACAGGTTAAAATTAAGTGTTAAGTTTCAGCCTATTGTTGCAGCCCTGCCTGCGTAGGTGTGTACCGAAGTGTCCGCGGTTTAATTATCTGCTCACGAAAATCAAGTTTCCCGAACGTGATCTCGGCTGTAAAGAGCAAAAAATGTCTGAATGTTGTTTTTAGCTTTTACAACATCAACAACTCATCATTAGCAAACGTAGCGTAAAGCATTTAACATTTAATATCTGAGCCAGTGGGTGAAAGAGAATGTCCCGCCTGTCTCTGTCTTTCCATCGGCATGTCCTGCTCACAAACAGACACGAGGCCGTCCACAGCACCGCCGGGCGGCGCCGGGGTTTTGCATCGCTGCCAACGCGAGATATGAGTTATCACGATTACACGCGAGTCGTCTATTCCAGGCCGAGCGAGGCCTATCGCTGCGTAATCAGGCAGCGAGGGGAAGAGTGAGAGAATCTCCTGTCACCAGATCCACGGGCGGAACCTAACATTTGCATAACTGCGCGTCAGATAAGGAGGGGGAACCATTATAGCGGGGCACAGTTATAACCGGAGGGCGCGCAGACAGCAAGGCGTCACGGTGGCTGGTTCTGGGGGGGGGAGATGGAGAAGAAAAAGATGGAGGGGGGGTAACATTGAAAGTCTTTTTTTTTTTGTATTCACAGTGAATAATGAGACGTTTATGACATCGGTTCAGCCTCGACTGTAGGAAAACACCCGAAGACGACACGGGGGGGGAATGCACACGCTCGATAGTATTGTATTCAATACTCTGCGAGCCTTATAATCCTAATCCCCTTAACTCGGCGCTGGTACGTTCGGTCGAGTGTTTTATGCTGAAAAGCCGAATCTTCGCTTCCAAAAAATCCCTGAACTGCTTCAATTTGAAAGTTACGCAGCGACTAACTTTCTCTGGTCTCTGGGACAATTATCAACGCAGGCAGCTTTTGGAAGAGTCACCTCCTTTCTCAGTATGCAGCCACATGATTCTTTCTAGACAATGGCAGACAGCACACACACACACAAACACACACACACAAACTCTCGTCCCTTTCATCTTGACTTGTTGTTTCAGGGGGACCAAAACTAGTAGATGAATGCGGCCGGGCTTATCAATCACACCGGGGGAGCAGGGTATCCTTGTACTGCAAAAATAAATTCCAAACAATGAACAAATATACTAAACCAAATAAGTAAATATCAAGATTTGGTGCCAGCGTATCGATAGTAGTATCTCAGGAGTCAGGCTGTATCCCGTTTTCTCCAACCCTGAATTCTTGATTCTGTCTCTCCTTCCATTTTTTTTCCTTCCCTCAACGTTCATCCCTGTCGAGCGCGCACAACACAACATGTGGCATTTGAGATTCATCCACACTGAGGCGGAGAGCGAGCAATAATTAATGAGACAAAACTTTTGCGTGTTTTGTCGACAACACAAAGCGGGCCGGATGAAAGGGCCGAGGCGAAACATCTGGAAGAGAGTCTGACGAGGGCCTTTCAAGTGGGACGGGGGATGAAAAGCTCCTGTGCCTTGCGGGCATATTAACAAACGCTTTTTGTTTAAAAAAAAGACAAAACATCACCGCAGAGAAGCCCATTTTTTATTAAGCGGGGGTGGGGGGGGGGGGGCTCTCTGCCGTGCGGAGGGTTTCCACCATCGAACAATCAAAGAGAATCTGTGAGCGGCGCGTTGGAGCAACCTAAGCCTATATTTAGAGAAGAGGAAAGGATCCACAGGCGCAGGCGGTAATCAGATCATTATGAAAGCAAATTAAAATAGACAGATACAGTGTGCTTAGCTGGAGGCCATGTTTTAT